>NC_077227.1:759921991-760031991 GCF_027887165.1 Monodelphis domestica | reverse complement strand
TCGCAAAAGGCTTCCTGGGTGGAACCGGGGCCAGAGGAGGAAAGCGGGCCCGGCGGCTGGCACTGGCTGGCCGCCAGGGGAGCGAGGCAGCTCCCCCCCCCCCCCCCCCCCCCCCCCCCCCCCCCCCCCCCGTCACTGTGTGACGTGCCACGTTATCTCTGCGCTGATAAAGGTGGCCAGAGCCGCCACGCCTCTGAGTGAGGCGCCCGGGGCAAAGCCCCGTTGTGTCGCCCTCGTTCTACCCGAGTCATAGCGCGGAGCAGTCGTCAGCGTCTCCGCGAGGCTCCGCCCTTCGTCCCTCCCACCTCCACCCTGCCCTGGCGTTCGGCGCGAGTCCATCGCTCCTCGCTCTGTCGGCCGTGCCGCACGTCGCCCCAAGACACGGCAGGTTGCCGTCTGTCTCCAGCTTGCAGACGACGAAGCCGAGGCAGCCAGTCAAGTGTCCGTCTGGGTTAGCGCGCGTCCGGGTGCGACGGAGGCTCGGTCTTCCTGGCTCTCCTCCACATTCAGGGCTTACGGGCGCACGGGCAGCCCCGCCGTCGAATGTGGAAGTCCTTGGAAAGGGGCAATTAAAGAACGTCTGCACTTCCCACGTTGGCCACGGGACGGTCTGCCCAAATGGTCGCTGCATGGAGAGTGACTTGGGAGGTTCATTTCACTTGTCAAAGCTGCTTTCCTGAAGTTTCCACAGATAGGCAGGGGGCACCGTTTGGGCAAAGGCCTGGAGATGGGAAAGGACACGTTCATTTGAGGGAAACGAAGCCTGGTCATTTGGGTGGCATCCAGAGGTCATGAGTTCTTGTTTGCTCTCCTCCCTCGAATCTAATTTTCAAGCGTCAGCGGCCCTCTTCAGGCTTCTTCTCTCCCCCAAATAGCGAGGTGGCTGGACTAGCCGGTGTCTCCGGCGCCCTCCGGCTCTGCCCTCGTTCTCTGCTCTGCCCACAGCCTTTTCCCGGGGTAAAAGTGGTCCGCGTTAGGTCCCCTCCCGGGAGCCGGGCCTCGTGGCCCCGCGGCTTTCGCCCGGACCCTCCAGCCCCCACGACGAGGAGGCATCAGTGCTGGGGCGCGATGGGCCCTCCGGAGGCCGCGTTTCCTCTCTCACTCTGGGCAGGGCCAAGCCTCAGCAGTTGTCCTCAAGCGCTCTCGCCTGGAGACATTCAGCCCCGAGTCCCAGGCCAGGCCAGCCGACCCTCCCCACTACGTGAGGGAGGTGCTGCGCTCCGTGTTACAACCTCGGGAGCCACAGACTGAGACGGGTTTAGCGGCTTCCCTGGCGTTGTACAGCCAAGAATCGAACTCGAGATTGGAACTCGGGGCTTCCTGACATGACTTCCTGCACTACGACGAGGCATAAGAAAACAAATTCAGCCATAGTTCAGTCAACGTGGACGGAAGGGATGCCTCTCCCTAACCAAATCGCTGGCTCTGCCTTCCCCGGGCCTCACTTAGCATCCACGGACAAGGAATGGAAAGGCCGCCTCTGCAGCATCTCTCGCTGCTTTTCCCTCTGTGATGTCTCCAACGTTCCCTCTTCTCCTCTGCCGCAGCTCCCAGCCTGCTCCAGGCCTTCCTCACCTCAGGCTTAGACGATCACCACCGTAGTCCATTTGGGGTCTGCTTGCCTCACGTCTCCCCAACCCCAGCCCATTCGTCTCCCGACGCACGGGCTGTCTCTACGTTGATGCTCTGCGTCATTCTCACCCTGTACTCAAACTCTTTGGGTCCCAATCACTTCTCTTTGGAGTTCCCCAATTCTTCACCATCGACCCCTCTCTTGCCTTTCCAGTCTTCTTCCCACGACACCCAAAGGAACCACGTAACCCGACGGTACCTACGCGTCTTTCCTCTCCCAAGAACCTCCATGCCAACTCTTAATAGAGTTTTTCCAAGATTCATATCCAACAAGGAATCCCCTTGAGCACAAGTAGACTTTCCCCTTGACGTTAAGAGGAAGTACGGGACACACCGATGCGGATGAGGGAGATCGCGTCTCATCCAAGGGATTGATCGAAGACTCAAACTAACTCCCTTTCAAAGAAACAAGCTTTATTTTCCGAGAATATAGCGACCGAATGGCTAGGATAATAGGTAAATAAGTAAGGGAAGACAAGCGAAGGTAAAAGGAGCAAGCAGACAAAAGATAAAAGGAAGAGAGAGTCCAAGTGGGGATGACTTCTCGGGAACTTTCTGACTCATTTACTAAGGAAAGAGTTGTTTGCTTGGGCAGTTGTTGCCTGGCGTCTTCAAGGAGCTGAAATTACTTCATCCGTGGTCCACATTAGTCCATGTGGCTGCCTGCCCGTTGATCCAGCCATAGCACTGCTGGGTCTGTACCCCAAAGAGATCATAAGGAAAAAGACCTGTACAAGAATATTCATAGCTGCGCTCTTTGTGGTGGCCAAAAATTGGAAAAGGAGGGGATGCCTTTCCATTGGGGAATGGCTGAACACATTGTGGTATATGTTGGTGATGGAATACTATTGTGCTCAAAGGAATAATAAAGTGGAGAAGTTCCATGGAGACTGGAACAACCTCCAGGAAGTAATGCAGAGCGAGAGGAGCAGAACCAGGAAAACATTGTACACAGAGACTGAGACACTGTGGTACAATCGAAGGTGATGGACTTCTCCATTAATGGCAATACAATGTCCCTGAACAATCTGCAGGGATCTAGGAGAAAAAGCACTATCCTCAAGCAGAGGACAAACTATGGGGAGTAAAAACACCGAGGAAAAGCAAATGCTTGACTACAGGGGTGGAGGGGATAGGATTGAGGAGAGATGCTAAACAAACACCCTAATGCAAATACCAACAAGGAAATGGGTTCGGAGCAAGGACACAGGTGATACCCAGTGGCATCGTGGATCAGCTATGGGAGGGGTGGCGGGAGGGGGGGGAGGAAAAGAAAATGATCTGTTTCCAATGAATAATGTATGGAAATGAACAAATAAAATAATGTTTGAAAAATAAAACATTTGACCCTAATTGGGTGGATATAAACATTTTATTAGACATTTTTTTAACAGAGAAAAATAAAATCATTTCTCTTGCTAATCAGAAGCAAAGTAAGAGAGTAATTCATTGACCAACTGAAGATCCTAAATGGAGTCCCAACAATGAACATTACACAAAATTACGTCAGTCCAGATAACCATTATTGACAGTGATGAGATCTTGCTCCAATAGGCTTGAGATATGGTGAAAATTGAAATGTATAAAACAAAAAACTGATGAAAATTCCTCCCAATTGTAAAAATTGGATTTAGCTATCTCCTGATTGTAACAATGAAGGTACTTAGCTCTTCCTTTATTGGGAAGATTGAATTATAATCCATAATCTATTTTTAGATTTTAATCTACAAAAAGGGGATAACTCAGCATTTTAAGTACCCATTTTAACCACAAAAAGATCTTAAGTAACTACAAAATGTGAATTTACCAAAAAAAGATGTTAAGTAACTATATAAGTAACCTAACCAAAAAAGGTGAGAACTAAAGAGTGGGCAGTCCTGAAGAAAAGTGTCTGCTGTGATGGGTAGACGTGAAATTTAGGGGAGGTGACACAAGAGAAAAAGGCCCTTAGGAGGACCAAAAGGGCAGAAGATTCATTTCAGATTCAAGATATATATTCGATTCGAATTTCGCGTTGGAGGAGGATCTCTGACTCAGAGCTGACTCAGAAGAGCGACTGGAAGACAGACCCTTGAGGAGAGACCAAAAGACAGACACCCAGACTTCTTTCCATTTAGACTGTCACTGTTTGGTGAGTGAAAGGTTGACTTAGTGACCTTGCATTTCACTTAGCCTGGCTGGGGCTTAGAAATTCTAACTGATATCAGAAGAAGCCAGAGTTTTTTTCCCCCTCTCTCTCATTCCTTAATATCTTCCCTCTATTGTAAATAAACTGCCATAAATTCTATTTACTTTAGTGATTCATTTTGGGGTTTAGAAATTAAATCCCTGATGACCACCTATATATATATAGTAAGAGTCTAACCACAAATAATTTTAATACAATATATGGTACGACTTATTGAGCTGGGAGGCAGATATATAGACCTGAATTTGTCCCAAGAAAAGGATACCAGCAAACTACATAGACAATTCATTAAAAATTGTTGTAAAGTGGTTAAAGGTCACTTCAAGACTAGGTGCCCAAATTGGTACTCTATGGATCTCAAGGAAATGAGGAGGGTAGCAGTCTACATTTTTAGGGCCATGAGTATAAACATGAGGAGAACAAAGGTGCAATGGAGGTTTTAAAGGAATAAAATAAGATTTTAAGAGGAAAAGTTGAAGAAAAATGAAAAAAAAAACTGAGAAGTTACCATGTCCCCATTGCAGGAATCCACAAATGAATCATTAATGTGTCATTTCTGTGGAAAAAAGGGTCACATAATGATGGTCTGTAGAAACTGGAATCAGATAGTAAATAATATGAATTTTAGGAATGATGGTAATTGCAGAAATAACAGATATAATAAAAATAATGAAAATAATTACAGAAATACTCATCCAGAGGAGGAAAATGATTAACACAGAACAAAATACCGAAAGCAATGTATAAAAAGTGGAGTTCGTCCACACTATACTCAGGGTGAAAAAATCCCCCTCACTGTGGAGTATCCCAGAGAAATGCCAAAGAATCTTTATGAAGCTGTGAAGAGGCAGCAAGGGTCTTGGAATCAAAAATTGAAACCTTTGATTTTCCACATGCTGATATCTTAATGCTAACTATCCCTATACATTCCCAAACACACACAAACCCCATGTAACCCTAAAAATGGAAAACTTGCACTATGATTGCCTTTTAGATACTGGAGCACTTAGAACATCCCTGGTGAGTAACCAGATGCAAAATGAAACTGTATTAGCTCTCTACATGTAGTAGGTATATCAGAAACACTTTAAAAGGTCCCCAGATTTTTTCCTTGAATATTACCCATGGGACTCTTATCTTTAGAATATCTTTTCTATTAATGTCTGGATCCCCCACAAATCTGCTGGGAAGAGATCTATTACATAAACTTAAAGCCAGAATAACTTGCACTCCAGATGGATCTATGTCATTAGAATAACCTGAGGAATCTTTGTTCCCTGTACTTCTTTCAGAGAGACTCCCATATTTGAAATAACAGCTGATATACCTGAGTTTCTTTAGGCCACATTTCTTCCAATATAGGTCTACTTAAACCAGCTGTTCCTGTTCAAATTAAGATAAAAGGTGAGCCAGCTTCTTCCATTCCTCAGTACCCTCAATCAAAAGAGGCAATTGAGGGAATAACCCCAGTAATAAATTCATTAATTGAGCAAGGAATACTTCCATGCAAATTGGAATATAATACACCCATTTTACCCATTAGAAACAAAAACAAAAACAATTATAGGTCCAGATTGAAAAGTCATACTTAGATTGGTCCAAGATGTAAAGGCTATAAATAATCATGGCATAACAAGACATCCTGTGGATTCAAACCCAAACAATAATTTCCTCTATTCCCAGTACAGCCACTTACTTTACAGAAATGGACTTGTGCTCAGCTTTTTTTTTTTTTTTGGACACCTATTTATGAGGATTCCAAGAATATATTTGCCTTTACATGGCAAGTGAAAGTTCCCATGGAAATTGTGTCATTTGCCACAAGGGTATGTGGAAAGCCCTACCCTGTGTGCATGATTTCTTGAGCCAACACATATAAAATCTAAAAACAGTAAGTTAATTAAATAAGTGGATGATTTGCTCTTTGACCTCACCAAATACTGCAGAATGTCAAGAAGACAGTAAATATCTTCTTTTAGAATTATGAAAAGAGGTCACAAAATCTCAAAGGCAAAGGTTCACTGATGTCTCTCCAAAGTTGAATATTTAGGGTTCATTTTAACTGCTTGTGTGTTCTATTTCTCCTAAGCACATTGAAAAAATTACTCTCCTATTTTTTCTCTTTAACTATTTTAGATTCCTTTTAGAAGGTGCAATATTGCATACACTTGTTGTTAGAAGATTTTTAGAGGTATAAGCTGAATATTATGCTACTCAATTAGAGACTAGTCTCCCAAATGATCACAGGGGGACTTGTAAAGATGGGACTAGCTATCCCCTGCTTATTTTTAGGCTTAATTACAGAAGCGCATACACACCTGTTTATCTATAAGTGGGGGAAATCTGTGACCCACATGTGCTAAAGTAGGTGATGAATAAGACATGACTGTCTTTGGGACAGTACTAAGCAAAGCTAAAGCTACAACTAGACCACATAAAGTGGAAGGAATGAACAGGAAGAAACTCAAAGAAGTGTCATTAAATGAAGTTGCCGATTTCTATGAGGAGTACTTCTTTGGAGTTTGGAGTTGAAGCTGGACTCTGGTGAAAGGATCTGCTTTGTGCACCTTAGACTGGCATTCTTGAGGCAGCTCTTGTACATTCCCTTGGTTATACAGAGCAGATATGTGAAAAGGCTGACTCCTTTTCCTGGTTTTCTGGAGGGACTAGGCTCTGGAGAGGCCTACATCTTGGAAAAGTCTTCATTGACAGAGCCTTTGTTTTGATCAGCATCAACCCTTGGTTGAAGGTCCTCCAGTTGAGGACTAATTAGCCCTATTTGAGTAAAGACAGGATTGGAGCAAATTATCTAGTTTTTAAGCTAGATTTCTTACTCTGCCCATTCTCTTTCCTCTAATTTCTTCTAACACATTTTGTAAATAGAACTACCATAAAAACTAATTTTAAATTCAGATATATGGATTTTGGTGACCACATTTTAATATATTTTTTGGTTTTATGAGTTTACTTCATGTTCAAATATTTTAGTCTTTTAAATCTTTACACTAATCTTAGGAGAGCTTACGAAATAAGATATTGAATTGTCTTATTCTGAGCAAGGTGAGAGCTCAATATATTGAATGCCTGGATACTGTAGTATATAGTATAAGAGGAAAGATTATGAGACTGGCTCTAAACTAACTTTATTTAACCTAAGGTAGTAGGGGAATGGAAAAATAGGAGATACATAATTTCCTCATTACTCCATTTAGCTTGTAATTCTGTGGCCACCATTAAGATTCCCTAGCCATGCTCACAGAGAAGTTTAGCCAGTAACAAAGCTGAAAGAAAAGAGCTTGTTTATTTGCTCTTGCCTAAGCTGATAAAGACCTTTTCTCTGCCCATTAAACCACAAATCTCATCTCAGGAGTCAACTATGGCTTTCTATTTTGACTCGGCCACCAGGGAGACTGTCCAGGGGGATATGCAGAGGACATCACCCTGCAATCACCTTGTGGTTTCACTATTGCTGCCACTCTATCCTAACTCAATGATTTCCATCACACAATCCTTGCCTGATTCATGTTTAGGGTCACACTAGGTATGCTGAAACGGTAGAGTGTAAATACCTTTCACACAATAGAAAGAGAGGTCTGTCTGAATATTTCCACATTGCTTGCATTAATAAGGTTGCTCCCCAGTATGCATCCTCTGATGATATGCTAGAGAAGAACTCTGAGTGAATGTCTTTCCACATTGTTTACATTCATAAGGTTTCTCCCCAGTGTGCAGCCTTTTATGATAAGCAACACCAGAGCTATGACTGAACGTCTTTCCACATTGATTGCATTCATAAGGTTTCTCCCCAGTGTGCAGCCTCTGATGTACAGCAAGATAACAGTTCCAACGGAATGTCTTTCCACATTGCTTGCATTCATAAGGTTTCTCCCCAGTGTGGACTCTCTGATGATAAGCAAGACCTGAGCTCCGACTGAACGTCTTTCCACATTGCTTGCATTCATAAGGTTTCTCCCCAGTGTGGACACTCTGATGATAAGCAAGACCTGAGCTCCGATGGAATGTCTTTCCACATTGCTTGCATTCATAAGGTTTCTCACCAGTGTGCATCCTTTGATGTACAGCAAGATCACACCTCTGACTGAATGTCTTTCCACATTGCTTGCACTCATAAGGTTTCTCCCCAGTGTGCATCCTCTGATGATAGGCAAGACCAGAGCTCCGACTGAATGTCTTTCCACATTGCTTGCATTCATAAGGTTTCTCCCCAGTGTGGACTCTCTGATGTACAGCAACATTAGACCTCTGACTGAATGTCTTTCCACATTGCTTGCATTCATAAGGTTTCTCACCAGTGTGCATCATCTGATGATAAACACAAGCAGATCGATTACTGAATGTCTTTCCACATTGCTTGCATTCATAAGGTTTCTCCCCAGTGTGCAGTCTCTGATGTACAGCAAGATCAGAGCTCCAACTGAATGTCTTTCCACATTGCTTGCATTCATAAGGTTTCTCCCCAGTGTGGACTCTCTGATGTACAGCAAGATCACACTTCAGACGGAATCTCTTTCCACATTGCTTGCATTCATAAGGTTTCTCCCCAGTGTGGACACTCTGATGATAAGAAAGAACTGACCTCCAACGGAATGTCTTTCCACATTGCTTGCATTCATAAGGTTTCTCCACAGCGTGTATCCTCTGATGTACAGCAAGATCACACCTCTGACTGAATGTCTTTCCACATTGCTTACATTCATAAGGTTTCTCCCCAGTGTGCATCCTCTGATGTACAGAAAGATTGGACCTATGATTGAATGTCTTTCCACATTGCTTGCATTCAAAAAGTTTCTCCCCAGTGTGGATCTTCTGATGTCCAAAGAGACTGGCCCTGTGCAAAAAAGTCTCTCTGCAATGATTATTTTCAATACATTTTTCCTCAGTATACATTCTTTGATATTCCTTATGAGATGAATTTTGAGGTGCAACACAGAATTCCCTGTAAGCAAAGTTATCAAGACCATCACTCATGAATCTTTGTAGGTCCATTTCATCCAAAGGAAGGCTTCCTTCTGTTGAATTCACCTTCATTTCAAATCTGAATTCTCCTAAAAGAAAAAGTAAAACATACATATATAGTGACATATACACCTACAAAGCGATCTCCTTTCCATTATTATCAGAACATAAACTGCTTTATATACTTTCAGGTAAAAAGAAGTCTTCTAACTTAAATGGGCACAATCCATCCTTTGAAAAATCCCATTACCTCAAAAGTAAAACATAATTTAAGTAACAAAAAGACTCCCATGTGATCGCATTGGCTCCTCATAAGAAACCTGGGATTTTGGACAGGCTAGCTTTATTAAATTCCTAACTTAGACCATTATGTCAGAAAGGCTGAATGAGTGACTTAATCGAAAATCTTGGCAGCTGAGACCAAATCATGCAACTGGGCATACTTTCTACAGTACTAGACAATTCATTGTCAATCTTTTAGCTTTCATTGTCACTGTTTATATATTCAATTCTCTATTCATAGGTATGGAACAACTGTGTGCATGTAGACTCAATGTTCCTATTATTTTATCATCTAGCATCTCTGTAAGAATTAAGTAATTCCCTTCATGATTGCTTTCAATCTTATTTTTTAGTCCAGTATAACACATGAGGAAATTTAGCACTCTTTTTCTGCATTTATCCAAGGCATAAGAGATGTTCCCTACTCCTTGAAAGCAGCCATTACTTTTCTTCAGAAGCCTCTTTTCACTAAAAATCCTTCTATTAATTCAATTTCAACAAAAATATAGCATTTCCCAAGTTTAAAAACATGTCTCATACAGTAAGCTAAGTACATGATCCTTTGTAAGGAAATGAGCAGGAAATCTTGTACAATTCTCTTCTTATTTCCTACTTTATACAGATGCTAGCATTTTCATATTCTTAAAAATCACAATACAAGTGGTGATGCATTCTCCCTGTATTTCAGAAACTTTCTAGGACTTTTAACAATGGGCAAGTCAAAGGAGCTCTTTTGGTCTCAGGCTCCTCAATTATAACATGGAAATAATATTATCAAGTGACTCCTAGGGTTCCTATGAGTATCTAATGAGAAAATATTTATAAAGTGTATAACATACTAGGGGCCATATGCAAATGGTGATATTTACTTTCATCATTAGAATTTGGATTGGTTTTCCTTTGCTTGCTTTTCTCCTTACATTGTCATTCTCTAATCCTCTAGTTCCTGATTTCCCTACTGAATTAAATGAATTTCCTTTCCTCAACACTCCTTTTTCCCTGGATCATCTCAGGGATCTTTTGCTTCTTTCTAAACAACCTCCATGTCTGGGTTCAAGATTGTGAGCTCCACAAAAGCACAGACTGGTGTTTCCCTTTGTGTCAAAGGGAACTCTTTACTCTATTATCAATCCTGAGTTAACACTAACTAAAGTACCTATACTTAGTACCAACCTAGACTGAAGGCCCCTCTGTCTACTTTTAAATTGAATCAACAAAAGATTAAATACTCTATTGAGTACTAGGTGAGAAACTAGCAAGGTATTTAGAGGATTCATACCCTAAGAAATTCAATCAATCAGGAAACTGTGAATCTTTTTTATTCAATCAACCAGTAATCTATTAATATTTTTTAAGACGACTTAACCTTCAGAAGATGAGGATTCAATCCCACAGACACTGCCCCTTGGACAGTACTAGACAAACTGGAAACTGTGATTGGCCCATATGAAGAGAGGAAGGGACAAGAAGTCACTATAAAATCAAGCCCGAAACTTAAGTCCATTGGAGGAAATTGGCTTGGAAGAATTGTCTTGGAGAAGATAGTCTTCTGGAGATTGTCTTCAAGGAAGATTCGTTGGAGAGTACAGCTTGAATTACGGGCTCAAAGCTCAGTTTTTACTGAAACTCTGACTCTTGGATTACTTCATTGGGTGACTAAAAAGCTGAACCCTTTCCTAATTTCTGGAGAGATTAACATCCATCTAGAAGGAGGCTGTGGTGCTTACTCACCACTGGCCCTCCTGGCTGAGGGCTGGTAAAGGTATTTTCTCTAACCTCTCTCATATTTCTCTTCTTTATTGTTTCCTCTCCATTTGTAAATATTTGTAAATAAAGGTTCTGACTCAAGATATAAATACTGGTGACCACATAATTTTGTATAATCATTGTCCCCACATGAATTTAACCTTTACATTTGTATGCTGAGGGCTTAAATATGTTCCTAGAACGTATTGATCATTTAATACATGTTTACTGACTGGGCCCAGTGATTATGTCAGGCCCAACCTCTACCAGGATCCTTGCATTCTGGTCTCTCTTCTAGAAGGCAAATGCATGCTCTGGCCTCACCTGTGTTGCTTTCCCTCTCTTGCCCTTATTTCTCTGCTGTCGAAAGTAACTCTATTTGAACTAGAGCAGACCCAATCCTGAAGATCCCAGAGGCTTCTCTCTCTGGGCTCTCATCTTCTTAAAGTGAGGTGCTGTGGTCACCTAATTGTCTAAGAACAAGACAAAGACTGAGCCCCAGAGATCAGGAAAGGGACTGGGCTGATAATTTAGGGAAAGCTGAGCCTTAGATGGATTCCAAGGAAGGCATCAGTCTGCACTCCTGCTCATGGGCTGCATGTCAAAGGAGAGAAGAAAATCAGAAAACCAGCTGCCTGGCTCCATCCTACATTGAGGCTCTCTGACCTCATCCTGGTCCTCACCATGGCAAGGCAATCCTGTAATATCTCCCTAATGGATTCCCTTTGTCATCTAGCACAGTAGCCTTCCAAATATTTCTCTGGTCTCTAGCTCTCTCTTATGGCTTCTTCCGACCCCCTACTTCACTGTCTGAGCTCAGAACTTGGCCTCATATTTCACTGAACAAAAGCTGAACCTTCCTGCAAGGTCCTCTTATCCTCTACATCTCACCCAGCTAAACTGCCTCCTTTACCTCTCTGGTCTCAGAATCAGAGGAAAAGCCGTTCTTCTCCTAGCTAAAGAAAATCTCTTTCCATGGAGAAAGAAGTCCATCCCATCCATCATCTATGCCTATCTATTCCTTCCTGTAGGGCCCCCATTGTTCTTTCAGTTTCAGCCATTCCCACACTAATGAGTTAATGACTCTCTTCCTCTGGGAAACAATAAACCATTTCTCCCCAATGCTCCAAGCACTCTTACTTGATCTCTTCCTCTCCATTAGATACTGTCCAACATCTGTCCTCACTTCAGGGCTAAACTGCTAGAGATGGTTATTTGCAGTGAGTTGTATCAGTGCCTTTCTCTTGTTTTCTCTGCTATCCTTTCCCCCAAATTTCTCAGTCTGGTTCTCCTAAAGCCACAGACCACTTCCCTACATTAGACCCCTCTAGTGCTCCTTCCCTTTAGAGCTTTCTCTCTCTTGATTGGCTGCCATAGAGCTGGGATCTAGAGGGCTTCTAGAGAACTATGGGCATGCTGTCTGATCCAGGAGAGGGCCAGCTCCATGAGGGCTGAGGATGTCCACTGAAGCCCTTTATTTCCCTCATAACATCCCAGGACCTGGCACAGAGCAAGCACTTGTACATATTTCTGGATACTAAAGAGCTCTGAGGGGATGAGCTCAGGCTTTCCGGCACCTGTAATAGACTTCCAGGCCCTTCAGTTCCAAACATTGACTTAGAGGATCACAGACTGATCCTTTGAAGGGAGCAGATAGGAAATGGAGTCCAACAACCTCATGTTATAGATAGGGAAACTGAGGCTCTGGGGTTGTGGCTTTCTCCTACCCCCAAATATAGCCATGGCTTCATCAGAGCACCCAAAAGACTCTAGTCACCCTGGCTCTCCCACACCTCTTAACCCCCCTCACCTGGGTAATAGCACCTCAGGCCTTCTTGCTCCAGCATCCATGGGGCTTCTCTCTGCTCCAAGATCATGTCTTCTGGGGGAGCTGGAAGCCCTGGGCATGGAAGCAGGGAGGAAGATGGAGAGAAGATCATCACTGAGTTTTCTTAGGGAAAGGTAGGGGAGTCCAGTGACTCCACTCAGACACTCTCTTCATGGGGTTCCCAGAAGAGTCTGCCTTTACCTCTCAGTATCTATAAAGCTGGAGCTGAGGGTAGGATGTGCCCGTTACCCTTCTGGGAGACTTCAAATGAGCAACAGCCCCTCCTCCCCCATCCTGTTCTGGTCCATTCTGGCAGAAACTCCTAAACTCTAATACTGGGTCCAAGGGTCAGTGTTCCAGATCAATCTGAAGACCCAGACACAGGGACCTTGAAGGATTAACCTTTGTCCCATCACCCTGCATGTTCCTCCCTCCCTGACACCTCTCTAGTGAATTTTAAAACTACTCGGCCTTACTCAAACCGTACTTTAGAAGATCTCATTTAGCTATTTCCTGATTAGTAACAATGGAGATACTTGATCTAACAGAATCAGGTCTTGGGAACTCTACATTGCTCCACCCTACTTATTTTAACAAGGTCAGGAATGTCTGCACTGTACACAAAGATTAAGTATCTAAGATGATGGCCTTCAGCAGACATGTGCAGAAGCAGCTGACAGACCCCTTATGACCGCGAAAAACTTCCCCCTGGAATAGTGTCTGTAGGACCCCTAGAGGTACAACATTCCTTCCTTTTGATGCCTGACTCCCCTTTAAATTTGCTGGGGAGAGACTGTCTATGCAAACTCAGAACCACAATAACTTGCTCCCCAGACGGTTCCTTAACATTGGAAATACCAGAGGAATCTTTAAATTTACTCCCTGTACTTCTCTCGGAGAGCCAGGAGGCAAAAGAACCTCCCACTTTAGAAATACCTGAGGATATACCGGAGTCTATTTGGGCCACATCTTCTTCTGATGTAGGCCTACTTAAATCTGCTGTTCCTGTGCAAATAAAAACTAAATCTAGCTCACCTCCTTCCATTCCTCAGTATCCTCTCTCAAAATAAGCAATTGAGGGTATTACACCAGTAATTCATTCATTAATTAAACAAGGAATAATAATCCCTTGCAAGCCTGAATACAACACGCCCATCCTGCCGGTTAAAAAATCAAAGAGGACCCGATGGCAAGCACCTTTATAGATTCGTACAGGATCTGAGGGCTGTGAACAATCACATTATAAAGAGACACTCCATAGTTTCCAACATAAATACTATTAATTCCTCTATTCCTAGTACAGCTACATACTTTACAGTAGTAGACTTGTGCTGAGCTTTCTTTTCCATACCCATATATGAGAACTCCAGGCAAATTTTTGCTTTCACCTGGAAGGGCTCACAATATACATGGAGTCGTTTGCCATGGGGTTATGTGGAAAGCCCAAGTTTATTTGCACAATTTTTGAGCCAAGACACAGATAATATAACATTTAAAAATAGCAAATTAATCAAATACTCTTGGCTTCATCACACACAGAAACATGTCAAGAAGATAGTAAACACCTTCTTTTGGAATTGCACAAAAGAGGACATAAAATCTCAAAGGAAAGTAGAACATTTGGGGTTCATTCTGACTGCGGGTGCTCTCTATATTTCTCCAAAATGAATTGAAAATATTCAAAAATTAAGCTCTCCTACCACTAAGAAACAGTTGAGAACAATTTTAGGAGCAACAGGGTTTTGCAGACAATGGATTCCTTGCTATGGGGAAATTACTAAACCCCTTATAGCACTAACAAAGGATTCAGTCCCTGAATCCCTAAAATTAGAATCAGAACACTTGTTAGCTCTATCAGATCTAAAACAGGCTATACTATCTTCCCCTGCTCTAGGCATCCCAGATTACAACAAGCCATATACTTTGTATGTACATGAGCAAAGAGGAGTAGTGAGATATTGGCGCCTTCTCAGCGCCCAATTGCTTATTATTCTGTCCAACTGGACCCAGTAGCAGCAGGAGCACCTCCATGTCTTAGAGGATTAGCTGCTACAGCCTTACTAGTGACAAAAACTGTTGATCTAGTATTAGGATGTCCATTAACAATTATGTTCCCACATGAGGTAGAAGCATTGTTGATAAAACATAGAACACAGGCTTTCTCAGATCAGAAAATTACAAGGTATGAAATAACCTTGCTAAACAATGAAAATATTACTCTGAAACACTGTACAATCCTTGGATTCATTGCTCACATATAAAGAGAGCATCTTCTGTTGAGACTCATTGACTCTACCCTATCATATGCTTTGGAGATAATAATCCATTGACAAGTGGATGCTGTTTTTCAAGAACATGTTGAATTCCTGATTTTTCCCTTATTTTTATTATTACTTTTCTTTTGATTACAATATTTTATTTTTCCCCTTTATTTTTCTCATTTTTTGTACTAGAGGTACATATAATTAATATTATTTTTTCAGCAGTAATATAAGTTTAATACATATATACTTGTCATAATGTCAATGAATACCCAAAAGCTTTAAATTAGGGGAACCTGCCATTTATTGATAAAATATAATGGGACTGTGATTAATATTTGTGTCTGACTCCAGAAAATGGGATAAAAAACAAGGAGCACAGACTTAACCTGAAAAGTGCCAAAAAGAGCACACAGGTCAAAATGAAACCGATCTATGTGGGATTGATGAACTTCTACACCAATACAGAAGGAGTTGAAACTAATTTGGACTCGAGGTTGCGAAGCTTGATATATGTTAAGTCGTACGACTTCCTTGTATCTACTCTCTTTGTGAAGTACTCATAGAAGTACAAAGTTTGACTATCATGCTGGCTCCCTATATCCCTGAGAATGACAAAAATCAGACAAGGGAATGACACTTCCCTATCAAAATAGAATTCTAGTTCTTTTCCTTCTTAGATAATGGCAACTTCCTGTAGTCTTGGCTGCAAATGTGTAAGTGAAATATTACTGTATTCTGTCCTACAGACTTGTAGGATAGAAATTACTTTAAATTGGACCTATATAAGGGCCTATTTTTGAATTTTATTTTTCCTTATGTTTTTCTCTTCTTTTGATAATTGACTCATAAACCCCCATAACTCAACATTGCATCCTGAGTTGAACTGGATGTTTTTTAACACCTTCTTCAGGGGGGATTGTATTTTAATTTAAAATCCAAGAATTTTGATTTTTTTGTTTGAGATTGTATTTTTATAAAAATTCAAGATTTTGATTTTGTTCAAGAAAAGATCTTCAAGGAAGAAGCTTGCTAACTCCTAAATCCAAAGAATGAACTGTTGCAGAAAGATACCAGAAAACCTACACTACATCAAGAAGACCAAGAATGAACTTTGGATAGGATTGATTGAAACTGAAGTTTGATGGAACATTTATTTTAAATGTACACTTTTATGCCAAGGGGACTGCCCCTAATTTGGCTTTCTGTCAATGCACCTAGTGAAACATTAGTTTTCTTTCTTCCTTTCTTTTCTATTCCTCCCTAACTACTCTAATTTCCTCTTAGAAAATTGAAGATTGTATCAAAAGTGCTTTAGGACTACAAGAAGATTATGTTAAATGATCAATGAGACTAGTCTCCTGATGATCATTCAGGGGAATTGTGAACCTTAAAATTGCTCAGACTTTACCTTGGAACATTTGGTTAAGGTTATTCCCTTATTGTAACAAATGAAGGTACTTAGTCGGGAATGTCTTGGGAACTTTACATTACTCCACCCATACTTAACCATACTTTAGGGGAAGATAAAGTTGTAAACTCCTGATTGAACAATGAAGGTACTTAACTCATACTTACAGTGAAGCTAAAACTTTAAGCTAGGTCTATTTTTAGATCTAATACAAAAGGGTACTAAGTACCTATGAAGGTTAAATTAATCATTAGAGGTCAAGCAAGTTAAAAAGGGCAAGCAAGGAAAGGGCAAGAGGTGTGAAGTTTTAGTCTACTCAGGGAAGGTGATAACAAAAGAAGATGTGAATTAAGAATGGACAGTCTTGTGGAAAACATCTACTGTGATTGGTAGATGTGAAAATTTAGGGAAGGTGACATAAGAGAAATTTCTCTTTAAAAGGAGCTGTCTGAAATCAGTTCAGGGAATTTCAGAGTTGAGTTTGGAAGCTGAATTGCAGGGTCTCTCTGAACACTAGAGTTTGCTTTGGGGCAAATCTTATAGTGAGTGGATAAAAGACTGACTAGTCTCTCTTAAAGCTCCTACTATTTCCTCTTACTCTGTCTCTCGCCCTTCCCTTAATTTCTTTATTCATATTAATTAAAATCTCCATAAAACCCAGCTAATTTGGGTATTTCATAGTTGGGAATTTTTCTCATGGCGACCACTTATTTTTGATATAAAATCAAGACACTAAAATTAGCTTTGAAATAACGGTCTTGAAACCCACATTTTCGCAGTCACACCCTGGGTTGTCCTAAGTGAAGCTAAGCTAACATTAGACAAGAAGGAGGAAAGTGACATAAAACTGTCTATATAGGGCACATCACTTCCTCTCTTTGATCCCTTTCCCTGGAGAGGTGGCTCTGGCTGGCAACATGCTAAGCATTCTGACATCTTGGCATGGTGGCAGCTATTTGTCTGGGTTTTGCCCATGAGTTTGCCCTTGAGCTAATTCAGATTCAGGCATCTTGGCTGAGCCCTTTGGAGTTCAGGCTGATTTGTTCCCATTTTACTCTCAAAAACCTTACCTTCCTAAAACCTCTAATCTTCCCCCTGGCTCAAGCCAGGCGGGAGAAATACTCCACCATTTCCTTCTCCCTTCTTCTTAATTCCTTTCCACTATATCAATTAAATCACCATAAATTTCCAAGTGACTTGGGTATCTTTTTATTTGAGATTTCCATGGAGACCAATAATTAATATAGTTTAGGTCACAATGCTAAAATTATCCTTTACACTCTGAGCTTCATGGACTCATCTCTCAGGGAGTCTCTGTATTTTCTCCTAAGGGAACTCAACAATCCTTGTTAGGCCCAATGCCATTTCTCAGCCAGTCCACTCAAACCGACAATCACAGAGGAGGGCAGGCAGGGCCTCCAGGAGGCTTACTGGGACTCCTGGAGGAGTCTCCACAGTTACTGTGGGAAAGGGAAGAGGAAGGGGGAAGAAGGTTGTAGAATCAATCTGGAAGCAGAACATTAGGTTCCAGTCCAAGTTGGACTCAGTTCATAGTATTCCATCATCTGGAAATGAGAGGCAGCTAGAAAGGGAAGGGGGCAGGGACCTGAGATTAGAGGCAGGAAGGTCTCAATTGACATTTCAACACATACAGTTATCATGTGGATGCCTCAGAACAAGTCACTTAATTGAATCTATTTTCTCATATGTAAAATAGGGGTAATTGTGTCACTGAATTAGGAAGATGAAGGTAAGGAAGAAGTGTCATAACATTACAAAGAAAACCCCTCAGCAGAACTCTGGGCCAAGAGCAGGGTGTGATGAATGCGGCATCCCTTCCCTCCTTTCCTCACTGGCTCTGCTGGAGGCTTAGGGCAGTAGGAGAGAAGACTAAAGGCAAGCCTGATCTCCTGGGGACACCTAGGAGCTGTGAGCTATGAGTTTATGCTGGTTAAAGAGAAAAAGGTTCCCAATAGTAGATCTACTATAAAGGGGTAGAAGGTAGGAGGAAAACCCTCCTGAACTGTTTTCCCAGAATGGTTTGGGACACTCAATTCCAGGCCAGGGCAGGGCAGGGCAAGGCAAGACAGAATCAGCTCTGAGATTACTTCCATGTCTGAGATTTTCCATCACACATTTGATCTCAGACTTAAGGAGCACCAAAGGGAACCTCCAAGGTCCCATTACACAATGCAAAGTCCTTTTACAGGAGCACCAGGCAGCAGGAGGGCCCTGACTCCGGGACCCGCCATACCAGCCCTCGTCCCTTCCTCCTGACTGAAAACTGCTCCCAACCCAGCTTCCTGCTGAGGGCGATGATATGCCCTTGGATGGCAGACTTGGGCAGCAGGGAGAGGCTCCTTACCCACAGAGAGCAGGTTCCGGGCATTCTCCAACATCACCTCCTTGTACAGCTCCTTCTGGAGAGGGGACAAGAGGCGCCACTCCTCCTGCGTGAAGTCCACAGCCACATCCTGGAAAGTCACCACCTCCTAGAGGAGCCCAAGCAGAGCACAGAGGGTTGAAAGTCACATCACAAGGAGGAAACTGATCCACAGAAGGGAGGGGCCCAAAGGTGCCACCCCTTGTCAATGTCAGAGTCAGCAGTAGAAACTGAGTCTCTAAGAGCCCAGGATGCTCCTGAAGGAAGCTGAGGAGTTTCTGTTGTGTGAAGGGAAATCTCTAGGGGACCTCCAGGGCAGCTTGGATCCCAAGGGCCTCACTGATGGGATGTAGGAGTCAGTCATGTGTCTGTGGCCCTGTTCTGTGTCCCAGAGCAGCCAGCTTCAGTGTGAGTCCTCACCGTGCCAGAGCCTGAGCCTCTCTGCCTCTCTCTTTACTAATAAATGTTCATCAATCTGGTAATGAGCCCCCAGATCAGTCTTTACTCCTGACACTGTAGAAGGCACCAGAAAGGAGAGAAGGTGCTCCACAGGGCTCGGGGACTCAGGAGGCAGCCCAGCTGACCCATCCTCGGAGAAGGCTGAGCTGATCTCGGATCATTTACTTATTGATCCTATTTACTAGGAACTTGTTTTTGTCTAGTAACTGCCCAAGTCCTGCTTCTCTGCCTCCTGCCTCGGCTCCACACTCAGCCAGCCTGTAATACGTGAAGCACAGAATGCAGCTCTTGGGCACTTCCATCACTCTTCTAGCCTCATTTCAAGGCATTAGCTGACTTTGGAAGGCTCAGGCGAGCCCCAGGGAGTCAGCTCTAGTCTTTCTCTGCCCCCATCCCATCTCAGACATGTCTGGTTGCTGCCCAAAGTCGGGTCCAGACCGCACACTGGACTCACACAAGAATCTCTTCTTAGTTCCAGGAGAGAAAGAGTGGTGAGACGTTGCTGGCCCCTTATTATTATTCCAATTAATCACAGAGTCCCTGATTATCCCAGCTGTATGACCAATGGTGGCCCTCTACCTTAGGATAGATATCACTTACCTTGTCCGTTTTTGGTTCTGTGAAGATTAAATTGAACTCTCCCCCAATGGTGAAAATTAAATTAACTCCCCTGCACATTTGTAGATTTAATCACCAAAACTGTAAATGTCCCACTTAATCATTTAGTGGGAAGGTTTGTGACCCACATGTGCAATAGAGGGTGATGAATCAGAATTAAACTGTCTGCTCCATGGCAGACCTAAAGCAAAGCTTCAATTGTGATTGGTAGACATAAAATTAGGGGAAGGCACAGGAAGTGACACAAAAGAAAGTGTCTTTCCTGTGGGGCAGAATCTTCTGAGATTCGTGGGAGAATAGTCTGAGATCTTCAGAGGGGTGAACCTGGACTTTGGCTTTGTCTGGAGTTCTGTGTTTGGGTTGGAGACTGGAGAAGAATCTGCTGACTGGACCTGAGACCCTGTTCCTGGTGAGACTGTTCTTATATCTCTTCCTTTGGACTGACACGTGGTGAGTGAAAAAGCTGACTCCTTTCCTGGGTTCTTCTGAAGAGACCAGCCTCAGGAGAGACCTACTTCTTGAGAGACATTTGCCCAGGTCCTCCCTTTGACGAGGCCTCTCTGGCTAAGGACTAACTCTCCCTGACCAGGTGGAGCCAGGGGCCAGGAGTAAATTACTTAGTGCTTGGGCTAGAGATCTTACCTTATTCTCTGTCTGATTTTACTTCACTCTTTCTATACTTTGTGAATAAATTATAAATAAATCTCTGGAATAAATTAAATCCTGGCAACCCTGTTTTAAATATAATCCAGCCCAACTTTTTATAAATAAATCCCTTTTTCACCCTTACAGTTCTGTGATCCCCCAAACCTATCAAAGAGATCTAGCCTTCTGCTTAGGGCAGCGATGGACAACTTTTTGACCTTGGCATGTCAAAATTTGCCAAAAAAAACAAGCATAACTCGGGTGGTGTCACGTCAAGAAAAAAATGTCCTTCTCAACATGCAACCCCATACTTATACTTCTCTGTGTGGAGCTACACCCACTTGTGTGTCATGGAAAATAGCTATGAGTGTCAGTGCTGACACCCATGTCATAGGTTCACCATCATGGTCTTAGGGTTTGGAGCATTAACAGAGACAAGGAACTGACTCCTTTTATTGACAGACATCATTTCTCTGCTTGTCTTCTTTGGAGAGCTGCCTCAGTTTACCCTTTGGTTAAATTTCACTCCCAACATCTGCAAATGTGAGCTTCACAATGTTGGACAGAACAGTAAATGTTCACTAATGAAGAGGAGACTGCAGTATTTTTAGGAAAAGGGCCCAAAGGTGTGAACCTTAAAAATTCTCAGACCCTACTTCATAAGGTTGGGTTAAGACCATTTCCCATTTTAAACAATGAAGGATCTTAGATCAGGAATGTGACACCTCTACTCCACCCCTACTTAAGCATACTTTAGGGGAAGATAAAGTTACAAACTCTTTGCTGAACAATGAAAGATACTTAAACCAATACTTATAGTAAGACAAAAAGTTCTTAAGCTGTGCCTATTTTTAGGACTAATACAAAAGGGTGCTAAGTACCTATAAAGGTCAGGCAACTTGTGAACTTACAAGGAGCAAAGAGGTGAGAAAACTTACTGAAGATTCTAGTCTACTCAGGTGTGAACTAAGAATGGTCTGTCCTTTGAAAAACGTCTACTGTGATTTGTAGATGGGAGAACTTAGGGGAGGTGACATAGGAGAAAATTCCCTTTATAAAGAGAGAAAAAGCTGAGTCTTGGGACAGTCAGAAGAATCTCTCTGGAGAAGAATGACTGGCTGAACTGGTGTCTATATTCTTGCTTGGACAGATCTTGTGGTGAGTGATTAATGACTGACTGATCTCTCTCTTAAGGCTCAGGTCTAGACCTTTCGGCTAAGGCCCTTCATACTTATTCCTTTCTTATTCTCTCTCTCATTTTCTTAATTCCTCATTTGTATTAATTAAAATCTCTATAAAACCCAGCTGACTTGGGTATATTTAATAATTGGGAATATTTCCCTGGCGACCACCTTATATTTGATTTAAAACAAGACACTGTCTTGAAACCATATTTTCTGTGGTCACATTTTACTCATCCACTCTTATATCGACTACAGTTTATGGTTTCCACTCTTTTAATCATTACAAAGGGAAGAGATCCTTTGCTTCTTGAATAACCCAAGTAGCAGAAATAAAAGTGTGAATAACTGAAGACAACAGAAGCAGCAGAAGAACGTCAGAGAGCAGAAAGAGGCTTCTTTTATAATCTACAGACAAGGAGAGCCTAATGCTGAAGACAAAGCAGAGGGGGTCATGGGAAGAATTGTGTGGCGTTCCATCTACTCCAGGATGATGCTTCTTGTGGTGGACTGAGGGACCACAAAGGAGAAGAGGGGGATACACAGAGGGCATCTGTGACATGTGAACACTAAGTCACTTGCTAAAATGAGTGATAACTCCAGAACACAAAACGAAGTAAAAGTGTTGGCAAGTCATTCTCAAAAGTGGGTAACCACTCAGTCAGAAACGTGTGAATTCTCTTAAGAGTTCACACCCTCAGACACTGGTCAATCAGGAAACTGTGAAAATTTTATTGAGAAATTGACCATCAGAAGTTCAAAAGTCAGTCTCACAGACACTGCCCCCTGGGCAGTGCTAGATAACTCTGGAACCTCTGATTGTCTCCTGTGAAGAGAAGGGACAAGAAGGTACCATAAAAAGCAAGCCATTTAGTCCATAAAGTCCAACCATTAGTTTTAACCTTTACACATCTCAAGGACCAGACACTTTCATTCCCATTACCTCTAATTTAGCACCAGTTCTGAACTTCTGGGGATCTCACAAACGAGTAAAGACAGTCTTTGCCCTCCAGGAGCTCACAGTCCAGTGGGGGACGGAAATAGTACATAGACACATGGACACAAAGCAAGCTCTGTCTGGGAAAGGGAGGAATGGAAAGAATTAAGGCAATCTCACTAAGAGGGACAAGGGAACATTTCCTGTGGAAACTTTTTCACCTTTAGTTGGGACTTACAGGAAGTTTAAAGGGGTCAGTGATCTGAAAGGTGGAGGGAAATTATTACAGACATGAGGAGAAGCCACTAGAAATGCCTAGAACTAGATACAGCCAAATCACATGTTGGATGGGGTGCCAGATCTGGAGTCAGGAAGACGTGGGTTCTGTAATGGCGTTAAAAAATGTATGGGGTTAATATAAAAGATTGGACTGGATATCTAAGAATAGGGTCACCAGGAATTTAATTAATTCCAAAGAGATTTTTGTTAACAAATTTATTATAAAATACAGAGTGATAGTAAGAAAATCAGAGAGAACAGGATATCTAGCCTACACACTAAGTATTTTGCTCTGGCCCCTGGCTCAACCGAAGCAGGGCTAAGTATTCCTTAGTCAGAGGGGCCTTGGACTTGAGCCAAGGATCTGGGGATACACGAAGTCTTTCTCAATAGGTTAGGTCTCTCCTAAGGCTAGTCCCTTCAGAAAATCCAGGAAAGGAGTCAGCCTTTTTCACTCACCCACCTTGTAGTTCAAAGGGAGAGATTTATGAACAGTCACACCAGCTCCAAGAACTCAGGACCAGTAAGCAGATTCTTTCACCAGCCTTGAACTCAGTACTCCAGAACCCCCACAGGAAGTTGTAACTCCTTTTTAAAGACACTTCTTTTGCATCACTTCCTGTGCCTTTGGCCACCTTTACATGACCCCAAAACAGCTGAACTTTTGCTTAGAACTGCCCAAGGGGGGCAGTCAGTCGATTCTGATTCATCACCCAATATCTCACACATGGGTCACAGATCTCCCCTACTCAAATGATTATGGAGTTTACATTTTTCGTGATTAAATGTATAAATGGGCAGGGGAGATTTAATTTCATTTTCACAATCAGGGGAGTGTTAATTTAATCTTCACAGTTCAAATGTGACCTCAGTCACTTCCTAGCTATGTGATCCTGGGTAAGTCACTTAACTGACTGACTAGCCCTCATCACTCATTTATCTTAGAACAGATCCTAAGATGGAAGGTAAGGTTTAAAAAACAAAAAAATCTTTTCCATTTTGGGGCAGTGAGGTGACTCTGTGAATAGAGAACTAGAACTAGAGACAGAAGGTCCTGGGTTCAAATATGACCTCTGACACTTACTACTATGTGACCCTGGGTAAGCAACTTACCCCCAATTGCCTACCTCTTAGTCATCTTCTGCCTCACAACAGATGCTTACCATCAATTCTAAGACAGAAAAGTAAGGGATTTTTTCTAAAGTTTGCAGCTGAAGGAATCCAGGAGGCCAGGTTCCTAGATGCAAGAATAACGGCCAAGGAGTAATGAATAAGAAAACAAGAAACAGGGCTTTGAACACCAAACAAAATGTTTTCCATTTGATCCTAGAACAGCAGTTCTCAACCTCTCAATTTCTAGCAATGAGATTACATAATGCATATCAGGTATTTACATTCTGAATCATAACTGTAGCAAAATTACAGTTTTGAAGTAGGCACCAAAATAATTTTTTGGTTTGGGGTCACTGCAACATGAGGAACTGTATTGCAGGGTCACTGCATTAGAAAGGTTAAGAACCACTGTCCTAGAGGGAATAGGGAGCCACCAAGTTTTATGGAGTACAAGAGTGACATGATCAGAATTCAGCCGTAGGGAAATCACTCTGGTGGGAGAATGGAGCAGGCCTTGGAGTGGGGAGAGTCTTGTGGCAGACAGACCCAGCAGCAGGTTGTCTTAATAGTCCAGGAGGGAGGTGATGTCGGCCTCCACAAGGAGGATGGCAGTGACACAGGACAGAAGGGAGCATATTGGAGAGATACTGCAAAGGGGAAACTGACTGGTCCTGGTGCCATATTGGATATCGGGGTAAGGGATAGTGAGGAGTCAAGGGGGACTCCCTGATTTTGAGCCTGAAAGGACAAGGAAGATATAGCTTTAGAGAAGATGGGGGTTCTGTCTAGGTGAGAGAGAACAATGTGTTTGGAACACACTGAGCTCAAGATGTCTCCTGGTCACCTAGTGTGAAATCCCTATAAGGAAATTTGACATGAAAGACGGGAAGTCAACAAAGAGATTGGGGCACAAAATGTAGATCTGAGACTCATCAGCAGAGAGATGGTGCTTCCATCCCACGTAGCTGATGAGATCACCAAGTAAAGAAGTCCAGATGGAGAAGAGTAGAGGGCCAAAGACAGGGCCGGAGGAACTCCTTCACCCTAACCCTACTGTTACAAGACACACAATCACAAGTCAGAGAGGCAGGAGAGAGAGGGAGAGAGAGAGAGGGAGAGAGAGAGAAGGGGAGAGAGAGAGAGAGAGAAAGAGAGAGATGGGGGGGGGGGGAGAGAGAGAGCTCGCAAAGTCCTAAAACCATAGAGAGAAGAGAATATCAAAGAGGAGAGAGAAGGCCAAAAGCAGCAAAGGCTACAGACAGGTGTGAAAGAGGCATGAAGAGAGGTTTTGCAGGACAAGCCAGGCATGCAGACCAAGGTGACCTGTCAGTCAAGAAGAAGATTCCAAACAAAATGTTCCCAGAACAGGCAGTTGAAGCTGGCCAGGGGGAGGAACTGAGACTTTGGCTCTCTGGGGTTACTGACTAAAGGAGAAACCTCTTCTCTGGGTTTCTGATCTGGGCAGAGAGAGACCTTTGGGGTTTGCTAGTCTAGACCTGAATTCCTCAAGCAGAGATTGTCTGACTGAAGAAGAAAGAAGATTTAACTGTTGTCCTCCATCTCTCTGGCTGTCTCTGTGTGATAGCTGTGACAAAACTGACATTTCCCACACCCTGCTAATTCTCCTCATAGATTAGGGACACCCTCATGCCCTTCACTTCAATCCCCATCCTGTTTGTTCCCTGTAGCAGTCCACACCTATCTAGGGACAAGGGAAACAGAATGTAAAGATTGTCTTAGAAGAGAGCATGCTCAGTCTTGTGCATGGCTAGGAAAGCCTCTGACCCTTGACCCCAGCTTCCCCCAGATTAAGCAGGAAAACAGGTTTCTTTGTGCTCACCTGGCTAAGACAAACCACACCTATACCTTGTCATTAACCAATGATAATCATCCCTATGTATTGTGTATATTTGCATATCAAAGACATTAAAAGCAAGGGCCACAGCAATCTCCACCCTCTTCCTCTCTTGGATCTCAGCTCTCACTGATGCCTGTCCTTGCTGGAGCTTGGCCTCTGGCCAAGCTCCATCTTTAATTCCTTTCCTTCTTTATCTCTCTCACCTGGGACCTGGCCTTCGGCCAGGCACTTTCTTTTCTCTATCATGCCTCCAACCTGCGTGGTATTAAATTTGGATCACTGGACGGGAATTAGCCTTTCGGAAAGAAGTCCACTGATCGGAGTATTGCTGTGGCTCCATTAATATTAATAAGGCCTGGTTTCTGACTCATTTCTGCCACCTCATATCTCTAACTTGGCTCCGCCATGCCCCTCGCGGTATCCAAAATTCTATCCTTCCTCTATCTTTCTACCTTGTGGCTTCTCGCGGGTTTGGGAAGCCTCATTCCCAATAAACCCCCTTACTTGCGAACAGAAGAGTGAAGAATGATTTCTTTGAAATTCTCATAGTTCCCCTGAGTTGCTCAGAAGGTGGCTGACTAAGAGTGGGAGAGGGGAAAGGGAGGCATGGGTGGATACTGGGAGGTGAAGGGAGGAGAAGGGTAGGAAATATATTGATTTTCGGGATCAACAGACAAACCCCAGAGAGCACCCCCTCTAGCAGCATCTCTCCATCTCTCTCTCTCAGAAAATACTTCTATCTCCATTACAACTAGGCAGCCTCAGGTGTCCCCTAGCAGCTCAAAGTGAAGCCAGAGTATCCAGTTGCCACAACCAGAAATATAGTACCACACAGATAACCTGTTTTATTATGATTGGCACCTCACAGTTTGACTGAACCCTACAATCCTGTGAAAGGCAGAGCAGTAAAGGAAGAAAGTAACAACGTTCAAACAAGTTGTTTTTGGAGTGGTGGTCATTGCTGCCATTACATGTTTTTGGGTCTACCACATCCTGTATAGCAAAATAACCCATATAGTAGTGGAAACTATTGATTATGTTGGTGACATAACAATGTCGCTCTTGCAGTTGCCATTCCAAAATGAACTGGTCCTGGGTCAAGCGTATGTACTATAGTCATGGCTGTCCTTCAACCTATGACTCAACTGAAAAAGATCTTTAGGAAATGGGTTCGAATCAAGAAAACATGTGAAACCCAGTGGAATTGCGTGTTGGCTATGGGGGAGGGGGGAGGAAAAGAAAATGATCTTTGTCTTCAATTAATAATGTTTTGAAATGACCAAATAAAATATTGTTAAAAAAAAAGAAAAAGAAAAGATCTTTAGGTTTGTGGCTCCACTCAAGGCAGATAAGATTATGGCCATTGATGACAACCTAGAAAAGATGATTAAGGCTGTGTTTGAACAACTGATTAAGGAAAAGTGCTAGATTTAGTTGTGGACAAGGGCAATGGCCAAACAGAGAATGTAACTAAGGAAAATGGAGATGACAATGAGAACAAGCCCAAAAGTGACCCTGAAAAGATCTGTCCACTGAAAGAGGTCACCAAATTAGCCAGTAATGCTGGTGTGCTGCACTCCAAAGCCCATAGACAATTCTCCATGCAGGAACTTAAATCCATAAAGCGCCATTTCCCTAAATTTGTAGAGAATCTCTTCAAATCTCAGAATGAGCTTAAATGGGCTTTCAGGATCTTTGATCCAGATTTCGAAAATGTAGAGTTCCTATTGTCAGAACTGTTCAGTCCCCATGAACAAAGGCAATTCTTGGAGAAGACTAGATCTGACAGCAATTTAACTAGCTGGCCACTGTAGAGCAAAGGGTGGATATGGACTTTGCTAACCCCACTTGCATGTCCTTCCTAAAAAGGTGCAGGGAGGATTCCTACAGGCCATAAAGCAATGCTGTTCAAAACCAAATGTATGGCTTAAGTTTGACAAGATAAGGTAGAATAAAGGGGAACATCCTGCCATATACATAGACCATCTGTCAGAGAAGGCAGATTCCATCTTAGGTCTAGAAGCTGATAGCGAGGAATTGGCTAGCCATGTCCATAGGCAATTTCTAAGGGGATGCACACCAAATTTGAAAACATTTTTCAAACACTATTTCCCCATATATGATTCTGTTACTTTGATCAAATTGAGAGAGGCATTATCTTACCTACATGAGAATAATTCAGAACAAAGTAAGCAAGTTCAAGATCTTAAGGAAAAGTTAGAGAGGACAGAGAATACTCTTAAAGAAAAGGAGATTGAAGAAATGAAGAATATGAACACGGTTAGGACTTTCACGACATCTAGTCACAAGATACCTGGTTACAAGGAAAGACCAGTGCAAAGACAGACTAGGGAGAGTTTCTTTTGCCACAGGAAAGGTCACTGGATTAGAAATTGTTTTTTTAAAGAAGAAACATGAGACCAATGACAAGAACACCCAAAATACACAAATTAGATACAAGAAGTCTACTTGTTCACATTGCAAATTAAAGTCCTCAAAGCAAACTGATGATTTGCAAGAGATGCAAAACGCAATTAACTCTGGAGCTAAGCCTAAATACTAAGATATGGTTAGTAACGACTTATGAAGCCAGGCCAATAAGATATATAGTGTGACTAATGAAGATAGAAGAAATAATGAGAATGAGGCTCCAGTTGAAAATAGTAGAAAAAAGTTGGGAAATAGTGAAAATTCAGTGCAAGAAAGTGAATCTGTACGTGATAGCCATTGCAATGACGTAAGAAAAAGGCAGAGACAGATTACAGAAATTGGGGAAGAAATTGAGGAAATAAAATCTCAAATACTAAATGAGATGGAAGATGTTAAGATGACTTGTACAGTAACTAAACAGGAAAAGTCTGTAAAGGAAATAAAATCATTCCTAGAGAACTTTTTCCACTGTAGAGTGGATAATGGGATTGAATTATGCAAAAGAAAAAGGAAGAATAAGTCACAAGGACTCAAGCAAAAGTTTGTGACAGATACAAAGACACATAATTTCAATTCCCTAAAGGTTACATTTGCTAAAGACTAGAGACAGAAGGTCCTTGGTTCAAATCTGGCCTCAGACACTTCCCAGCTGTGTGACCCTGGGCAAGTCACTTGACCCCATTGCCTAGCCCTCACCACTCTTCTGCCTTGGAGGAAATACACAGTATTGACGCCAAGACGGAAGGTAAGGGTTTTTATAAAAAAAAAACAAAAAAACGACACTCATTGAATCCCTTACCTAAACCATTTTCCTAGAACCCATTCTTAGCTTAGCATCTAGGTAGACAGACTAGCTAAGATACGTTAGGATTTTGTCATTTTGGGGGGTAAGAATATTGTGAATGCTTCAGGGTTGAGTATAGATAGATTGAATCATGATAAAGGTAAATATCATTGAAAACTACAAGGTGCACTTATAGAATAAAAGGGGGGATTGTGGAAGAGGCATGAAGAGAGGATTTGCAGGACAAGCCCGGCACGCAGACCAAGGTGAAGGACCAGTCTGTCAGTCAGAAGAAAATTCCAAACAGAAAGTTCAAAGGAGAGGCAGCTGGAGCTGGCAGGGGGAGATGTACTGAGGAGACTTGGGGCTCTTGGGGGTCACTGACCAAGAGAGAAACCTCTTCTCTGGGTTCCTGACTAAAAAGAGACTGGCTTTTTCTGACCTAGGCAGAGAAAGGCCTTTGGGGTTTGGCAGAGATTAGACTTGAATTCCTCAAGCAGAGATTGTCTGACTGAAGAAGAAAGAAGATTTAACCGTTGTCCTCCATCTTTCTGGCTGTCTCTGTGTGATAGCTGTGACAACACTGACATTTCCCACACCCTGCTAATTCTCCTCATAGATTAGGGACACCCTCATCCCCTTCACCTCAACCCCCATCCTGTTTGTTCCCAATAAACCCCCTTACTTGAGAAAGGAAGAGTGAAGAATATTTCTCTGAACTCTCATTGTTCCCCTGAGTTGCTCAGAAGGTGGCTGACCAAGAGTGGGGGAGGAGAAAGGGAGGTGTGGGTGGGAGGGAAGTGAAGGGGGAAGGGTAGGAAATATCTTGATTTATTAGCCATGAGGGACCAACAGACAAAGCCCAGTGAGCACCCCCTCTAGCAGCATCTCTCCATCTATCTCTCAGAAGTTCTTCTATTTCCATAACAAATATGCTTCCCAGAGGTTCCCCCCAGCTGCTCTCTAGTCTGCAAGCCAGAGAATCCAGAACCAGAACCAGGAATAGCCCCACACAGATTATCCATTGATTACACAGCATTGAGAGGAGGAGGATTGAGGAGGTGCATAGAGAAGAGCATCAGGAGACGAGGTCCGGAGGAGAAGACAAAGCCTGAGAAGATGGAGAGAGGAAGGAGGCCTACCCTGACATGGAAGGGGGTTCCACTGATGAAGGTTCCTTTGGGTAAAGGGAGACGAGGACTCACATGGAGGTCAGAGACTTAGTGCCTGCAATCTACCTGTCCTGGGGGGGTGTCCAGTGTATCATTTGGAGCACGGGGAGAGCTCTGACCCAGGGACCAGATTTCCAGGCCAATGTAGAACATGGAGAGCTTAACTGTGACCAGTGAAAGCTGAAACGTCTGCGGAATCTCAAAGCTCTGCTCTTCGGAGCACATCCATTTACTAACGGCTGACGACTGCCTGGCCAATATGGACCAGGCGCTTTCCTGGGCTGGACCTCAAAATCAGGGGAAGAGACTGACCTACCTTCAAAGAGATGAATTAAATCAGACCAATGAAGGCAAAGGAAACAATCCAGTGTGGGGTCGTCTGCTTTCTAACTGGAGAAAAGATTAGGGAAGGGCCAAGTCGGGATGGGGAAGAGGGACGGAGGAAGTTCCCTGAAAGGGGTCTGACTCCTTCCCAATAGCTGTGAGCAATGAAAAGAACCAGGAAGCCAGAACTGATGGATCAATACGGACCCAGTTTGCAGATGAGACCCAGGGAGGGCCTGAGACTGACAATGAGGAGAAAACTCCTTCCAGCAGGCTCAGGATCTGACTGTGCTTCTGGTCAACCTCAGCTCAGCTAAGCAGCAGGCACAGGCGGGCCAGTTTCCCAGCCAGGCAGGAAGAGGCTCACATCATGTAATGCCCAACGAAAGATCAGCCATAGCAGGGAAAATGGTGAAAAGGAGCCAGGATAGCTGGGGAGCAGCACAGCAGAGCTCAGAGCAGGGCACAAGCCAGCCGTCGTCCTAAACCTGGGGTTCTGGTAGGACAAGAAGGAGATAAAGCAATGGGACAGGCTAAAGGAAGTCCCTCCTGTCAAGGGGCAAACCAGCGATTTGGGAGAATATTCCTTATTTGGTAAAAGCTGCGAAGAAAACTGGTGGGAAATGGGGCTCAGAGCATAAGCCTACACCATCCTCTACTGGACAGGGTTTAAGGAAATGTGAGCTTAATGTGAAAGATCGCAGGATCAGAAGGGAGGAGAGAGACAGCTCAGACACACCTCACAGCGACAGGAAGATGGTGTAGAATAAGAGAACAAAGAATCTTGTCAGACTTTACTGAGCAACTACATAAACTATGTTTCCTGATTAGTCATTTGTGGAAGAAATCTCAAACCAAAGAAAATGAAAGGAAGGAAAAAAGGAACCATGTTTTGGTCTGAGCTCAGAGTACATCAGTTCTCTCTCGGGCATGTGAAGATAGCATTAACTCTCCTGTTTCCTATTTTTAGCTAATCAAATAAAAAACTAAAACACCTTTACTGAACACTAACTAAGGGAGGTCACAAGCCACTGACTAAAGTGGGTGACAGCCCCAAAGTGGGGGAAGTGACAGAAAGTACTGTGGAAAAAGGACTATAAAAACCAATGGACGACAACTCCACCAACAATGCATGAGCGTACCAGCATCCACAAATCTGCAAAGTGATCACTTTCTTTGGCCTGTGCTGGCACAATGGCCAAATGGGCAGCCATGAGAGGGTGCTTCAGAGGTGTTTTACTTTGGAGTTCAAGGACCCAAATGCTTATTCCATCTCCAGATAGAGTAAATTACCAAAAAAGTGGAAAAGTTCAATTCCTTAAAACAGAAAAACTTCTGCACAGAACCTTTACTTCTGCTTGCCTCAGTTTCCCCAACAATGAAATGAGGAGAATAAGAACGTTCACCCCAGAGCGCTGTTACACAGACTGCTGAAAGCAAATTTTAGCAGACCTCGAAGCCCTCCAGGCTGTCTGTGTCCCATTCTTTGTCCCTGAGCCTTCGGGACAAGCCCAGAACATCTCCCTCAGGACCCCCCAACCCTACATGCACAGAAAACTACCAGAACGTCAGGAAGTCGCCCCTTTCTCTGCAGACTGTCCCAGCAGGGAAGGACTAGAGCAAGGAGGAATCTACTGCCCAGAGAAGGCCTGAGGCAGCTGCTGGCTCTGCTCGAGAGCCCTCGAAGCTCCTCTCCTGGCAAAAAGGCCCCATTTCTGTGTGAGGCTCTTCCTGGGCTCCCCCCAACTCCTGGGACTCCCTCTGGGTCAGGGAGGGGGGTGTCACCCTCTGGGGTGGATACAACAGCCAAGGGGGGCTCTCGGGGGCTCCTGACCTCTAGGATTCTGGCTGTCCCTGGCAGGGACGCCGACCATCCCTCCAACAGGCTCCCCTGGGGGGCCGGAATGCACTTACCTGGGCTGGGAGTCTGTCCGTCTGCAGGGCCATCCCGGGCACTCCAGGCTCCCTGTGGAGGCAGCAAAGCAGCCCCAGTGAGTCCCCTGTGAAGCTCCCCCGGATTTCCCGGACTCAGTTCCCCCCTCACGGTCCTGCCCCCCCTTTAGGGCCCCTGAATGGAGCTCTGGCCACAGCTCTGCCCACCAGACCTCCCTGCTCTGCCCTCTGAGCAGCCTGAGGGTGCCTGGAGCCCCTCCTGGGCCCCCCCCCCGTCCCCCTCCCTCTTTCCCATCATCCTCTCTGCCTCAGGGCTCCCTCTCTGACCAATTACTCTGGCTGGACCCTAAAGGGAAATGGAGCCGGAGAGCCCCCAACAACACAGGAAGGGTCTGAGGCCAGACTGGAACCCGGGACCTCCCCATGCAGACCCAGCACCCTCCCAGGAGCGCCCTCTTCTTCCCTCTGGTCCCCCCTCAAATTTCCCAGGATGCTCTTCGTCCTCCCAGCCCTAATGGCCCCTCCCCCTCCCCCTGTGCCCCGGACTCATCAGCCACTTGGCCAGGAGCACCTTCTCTGGCTGTCCCTCCCCTGCTCACACCACTGCCCTCCCGGCTTCCCTACAGTCCAAAGAACAATCTCGCCTCCTCCAGGAAGCCTCCTCCTCTTCACTCTCCGCTCTCTCTCTCTGGTCTTTACTGCCGGTTTAGACTGAATAGACCGTACTTGGGGTGCCTGAGGCAGGAGCTGGGAGGCAGGACTCCTGGGTCCTGACAGGACCAACAAAACTGCATCTGGTACTGCCCCGCCCCCTCCCGGAACACCCCCTCCAGGCACATCGTTTTAACAAGAAAGAAGATCCCGAAGAGGAAGCCGGAGGCCACAGTCGACACCTGGGAGAGACCAGAGCAGGTCCCGGAATACAGCGTACCTCGCAGGCAATTCGAACCCTGCCCTGCCAGCCACCGGGTGCTGCGGCCCGACTTCCTTTCTGGCCCCAGCCAGCCCCACCCAGCTGCGGCGTCCCAGGACGTGGGCGGAGGGGCGGGGCTCTGGGCTCCAGGAGGCACAGGCGGGAGGGGGGCGGGCCCAGAGGGACTTCGACCTCAGTCCAGCCTAAGGGCCCCCACACTGCCGGCGGCTGTACCCTCGGAGCCGGAAGAGACGTGCTCCGCCTCCCGCTCCTCTACCTCCGGCCCCTCGCACTCGGGCCCGCCTTCCCGCTGTCCCCCGGCTCCCCGCGATAATTACCGAGGCTCCAGGCGCGGCGCGGAGGGAGTTCTATGGCCCGTTAAGGGGCCAAATCGGGAAGATCTCTAGAAGTGGAGGAGGAGGGGGGGGGAGGAGCCACCTTCACTTCCTGCTTCCCAGAGGCCTCCGCGCCGCCTGCTCTGGGCCTGGGGATGACCCTCCCCCTCTCCACTCCTCCCGCAGCTCCCTTTTGGGCTTCCAGTGTGATCTCCGCCTCCTCCTCCCTCCTCCACATTCCTTGCACAAGCTGCGGGCCCGCCCCTTCAATCCTCCTCACTCACTAAGGCCCCGCCCCGCCCCTTCGGTCCATCTCACTCACTGAGGCCCCGCCCCTTCTTTCATCCCATTGGCTGAGGCCCCGCCCGCCCTCCGCCCCCGCGCCTCCCAGGGCCTGCACTGCTGGGGCTTCCCAGGAAGACTCTCCCGGCAGGCGGCTCCTTTGGAGGAACAACCCAGCCCGGCCCTGTATGGACTCCTCCCGGAATAGAGCCGAGGATGCCCGCCGGACCCTCTCCGGGACACTCTCGCGGTGACCCCCGAGCTGGGAAGGCCCAAACCAGAGACCAGTTTCCTTTGGCTGTCCCTGCCGAGGCCTGAAGAAGGAACCGCCCGCAGAGCATTGCTGGCTCCCGCCAGGCGGGATTCGGGCCGGGAATGACAGCCAGCTGCCCTCTTAGGGAACCAGAGTAGGATGGAGCGTGCCAATAGCAAAGCGAAGAGAAGTCACATGATTGCTTCCAGGGACCAATCACAGCCCGGGCTACTAAAATCACTGGGGGGCGGGGCTGGGAGGCTCAGTGCATGGAGAGCCACGCCCAGAGATGGCAGGTCCTGGGTTCCAATCTAGCCTCAGACACTGCCTAGCTGGGTAACCCTGGGCAAGTCCCTCAACCCTCGATACCTAGCCCTGAGTGTTCAAAAAACAAAGCACCTGGCAAGTCGAGGCATCACTTCTGATCACATGGAGTGTCTCTGGGAAGCCTCCCAGGAGTGTCCTTGGCCACAGGACAAGGTAGAAGCCTTCCTCAGGAAGAGGGAAGCAGCGCTGCCCCCCCCCACCCCCCCCCAGTGCTGAGCTCGAAGGGTCGCTTCCGCAATCAGAGCAGAGGAAGTGAAGGCAGTCAGTGAGGCCAGTCAGGGATCCCTCTGTGCCACGAGACAATCCTGGAGAATCCACTGACCAGTCCCTGAAAGAGTGACCAACCAGCAAAGCTGCAGGATACAAAATAAGCCCCATTAAGCACCGGCATTTCTCTATGGAAGGGTTCAATGTAGGCATCTGACTGGAAGAAGAGCAGCTTCATCCACAGCTTCATGTAGAAAGAAGGTCAGATGGAAGAGAGAAGAGGAGAGAGACATGATTCATCTTCTACCCTGTCAATCGGCCTCAACCAGGCTCGCCAATAAAGCATCCCTAATGACTACCTCCGACTCCAGCTGTCTTCTCAGGACAGGCTCTTCTGCCTGGCACAGCAGGCCTAACCTACACTACTCTACCTGTCAAATATTCTCTACTTCCCTGCGCCCCTGTCTGTGAGAACACACAGGCTCCTTCCCTGCCTGGAGCGTTTGGGCTCCCACCCTCAGCCCTGGGGACTCTGCCTCGGCCCATCCCATGTGCAGTCCCAAAGCCCTGCTGCCTCTTGGGGGTCTGGAGGATGGGAGAAGGGAGGGGGAAGAAGAGGAGGAACAGAGGGAGGGGCTCATCTGCCCCTACAGGCCTCTTCTCTTCCCAAGATGCCCCCCACTCCTGCTGCTGGTAGCAGGCTCTCCTCTGAGAGCAGGCCTGGCCCTGGGTGACCCCTGTGGCCCCTCACCCCATGGAGATCTCTGTGAGGCAGCCTCTGGCCTGGGAAGAGAAGGGAAAAATCTCTGCCCCTCTGGGTCCTTTCTCCCACCCCAAATGAGGGTGCAGAGACTTAGGCCTGGCCCCAGGAGGGATGGGTTTGAGCCAGATCCCAAGCTCTGGGAGGGAGATCAGGGCAGCTTTCTTCTCAAGTTCTGTAAGGGTCCGGGGTTTCGCCCACCACCACAGAAGACCAATAAACAATGATATTAAGCAACAGGGTCGTTTATTGATCTGGGGTGCGCCAGGGGAGCTCAGTTTAGGAGTTCCAATTGTAGCTCGTGCATGTTGAGGCTTAAATACCCATCAGCATGTATGGCCCCCAAGTTCTTATCTGGTACATACTATTGTTGGAACCTTGACATGTTTATGTTTTCCGCCAGGGATCTGCTTGGTCCCTAAGTTCTTATCTGGTACGTACTGCTGCTGGGACCTTGACATGTTTTTGATTTCCATTGGGGGTCTGCTTACGGATGTTCTGAACTTCCAAGGCTGGGCAGTTTCCTGCTCAGGCCTCTCTCATCCCCCCCCCTTTTCTATAGCTGTATCCTCCTCTTACCTCTGACCCAAAACCAAACTTAACTTTTGAAGGCTATCCAGCAGTCTGTGAAGTCTGGGGTTCCTTCTGACTAGGTGTGATGACAAAGGCAGATAAGGAATGGGAGACAGCTGAGTGTTTCAAGCCTGTTGCACAGGTGTCACAAAGAGCGGTTCCACCAGGCACAGGGGCTTGTCTGTATTTTTATACCTCAGTGGTCACATATTTCTCTGGCACACAGTCTCTTTTTCAACATACATGATCTCTCACAGAGTATTGGCTATGTCACACATTGACTTTTAACACATTGTTTAATTAACATTCTATGATCATCTTGAATACCAAGTTGCTACAACAAAGCAAAGTTTGCTCGAGATAAATGTTACAGGCAGGGTAACCAGGGGTCAGTTCCCACTGACCTGTGGGATATAATAGGGAGATTTTAGGGAAGGAAGGTTAACAGATGGGATCACACTAACCAATTATATAAAACAGATTTATTATCTAAAGGGACATGGTATTGGGAAGGGAGTCAGGGAGTGATTTATTTCTAACCCACCCAGATTTTAAACCTTAGTTTTTCTAAATAACCTTAACTTAACTAACTAAACTAATAAAAGATGAAAGGGGTTAGTAATGTCCATAGGTCCCATATTCTCACAAACTCTAGAGTCCTTGGTTGGGTCAAACTGCTGAATCAAGCTGTAGGGTCCCCACAAGGTCCAAGAAGGGAGGAAGTTCACATCCATTCACAACTGTCCACCAGTGTGACTGGGAACACTCACTCAACCTTAAAAAAGATCATCCAAGTCCCTGGCAGCTCCAAAGTGGTTTCTTCAGGGAGACACTTTGACACACAGACTCTCTGTCTGCAACCCAGCTTGAGAGAGACAGTTGCCAGTTTACCAACTGTCTTAGAATGCTGACCCATCCAGCTCTGTAGAATCTTGGTTTGAAGGCTGTCAGTCAGCGTTGCAAAATTCCCTTGCTACAGGGACGACCAGCTAAGAAAATCATTGTTGTTCTTAATCGGCTTACATAATCAATCAGAATTACTTAGGAGATATCTAACAAAAACAAACACAAACCAGATTTAGGTATTTTTTAATTTTCAAGTTTTATTTTTCTATGTTTAAAAAAGGAGGAGGGGTTTCACCTAGGTGGGTGTATAAGACTCTTAGAGTTTAATTCTGTAATTATGATCTTTTGGTGATATTCTGGGGGAATTAAAGTGGAACATATGTATTAATCCCGCAAGTATTCTGTTCTCATGTTATTGTTAATATTTATTGTGGTTGGACTCTGACTATTATTTGTATAGGTGGTTGCCAGGGGTTTAATTTCTAAATCCCAAAGTGAATTACTAAAGTAAATGGAATTTATGGTAGTTTACTTACAATATTTACAATAGAAGGAAGATATTAAGAAATGAGAGAGAGAGAGAGAACGAGAACTCTGGCTTCTTCTGATACCAGTTAGAATCTCTAAACCCTAGCCAAGGGAAGAGAGTCTGAAGACAATGAGCCTTTCTTGGAGGCTTCATGCCTCCAGAAAGGTGGGGTCACTAAGTCAACTTTTCACTCACCAACAGTGACAGTCTAAAAGAAGTCTGGGTGTCTGTCTTCTGGTCTCTCCTCAAGGGTCTGTCTTCTAGTCTCTCCTCAGAGCCTGAATCTCCGAACAACTCTCAGAATGTCTGAGTCCAAAAATATTGATCTGAATCCAAATGAATCCAAATGAATTGAATGTCTGAATCTGAAATCATCGAATGTTCTCCTTCTGCCTTTTGATCCACTATTTAAAGATCTTTTTCTCGTGTCACCTCCCCTAAATTTCACATCTGCCAGTCACAACAGATGCTTTTCTCCAGGACTGCCCATTCTGTACTTCTCACCTTCCTTGGTTAGATTTTCTCCAGGACTGCCCACTCTTTAGTTCTCACTTTCTCTGGTTAGATTATATTTTGGGGAGTTACTTAACACCTCTTCTGTTAATTTCACCTTTTGTGGTTATTTAACACCTTTTTGTGGTTAATTCACTATTTGTAGTTACTTAAGAGCATTTTGTAGTTAAAATCTAAAAACAGATTGTAGCTTACAATTCTAGCTTCACTGTAAAGGAAGAGCTAAGTATCTTCATTGTTACAATCAGGAGATAGCTACATCCAATCTTCACTTTATATTTCCTGAAACTAGGGAGAGAACAATAATCATAGCAATTTCATTAGTAAGGGATGCTAGTGAGAGAAGTCACATAAAGGGCTGGGGGTGGGGCTGAGTGGGTGTCTCATCTTTTCTGGAGGCCACTTTGCAGTCCACAGTTTCCACCTTTGACCATGTCAGACAGTGGGCTTTGATGGACCCCAACACTCAACTCCTCCCTGTCCCTTTCCCACATATCCAATATGGCAACAGGACCAATCAGTTTCACCTTTGCAGCATCTCTCCAATATGCCCCCTTCTGTCCTGTGTCACTGCCATCCTCCTGGTGGAGGCCCACATCACCTCCCTACCTGGGACCACCTGCTGCTGGGTCTGTCTGCCACAAGGCTCTCCCCACTCCAAGGCTGCCTCCATTCTCCCACCACAGTAATCTTCCTTCAACACAGTTCTGATCGTGTCAGTCCCCTACTCCATGAGCCCCAGTAGCAACCTGTTCCTTCCAGGATCAAATAAAAACCATTCTGTTTGTTGTTCAAAACCTTCTTTTCGGGAGCAGCTGGGAAGCTCTGTGGATTGAGAGCCAGGCCTAGAGACGGGAGGTCCTAGGTTCAAATCTGACCTCGGACACTTCCCAACTGTGTGACCCTGGGCAAGTCACTTCACCCCCATGGCCTAGCCCTTACCACTCTTCTGCCTTGGAGCCAATACACAGTATTGACTCCAAGGCGGAAGTTAAGGGTTTAATAAAAAAATAAAAATAAATTAAAAAAACCTTCTTTTCCCATCTTTTTGTTCATTACATCCCAGTCTGTATTCTTGGATCTAGGGAACCTGGCCTCCTGGATTTTTTTCAGCTACACACTTTTAAAAAAACCCTTTACTTTTTATCTTAGAGTTGATGGTAAGCATCTGTTGTGAGGCAGAAGATGGTAAGAGGTAGGCAATTGGGGAATAAGTGGCTTACCCAGAGTGACATAGGTAGGAAGTGTCAAGGGTTCATGCTTGAACCCAGGACCTGTCTGTAGTTCTAGTTCTCTAGAGAGTGACCTAACTGCCCAGAATGGAAAAGGTAGTTTGTGTTTGTTTTTGTTTTTTTAACCCTTTTATTCCATGTTAGGATCCGTTCTAAAATAGATGTGTGATGAGGGCTAGGCAGTCAGAGTTAAGTGACTTACTCAGCATCACACACCTAGGAAGTGACTGAGGTCACATTTGAACCCAGGTCTTCCTGACTCCAGATATGACGCTCTAGGCACCGGGTGATCTGGCTGGGTCTAGTTCCAGGCATTTTCAATGGCTTCACCTCATGTCTGGAATAGTTTTCCTCCACCTTTCAGATCACTGATCCCTTTAAACTTCCTGTAAGTCGCAACTAAAGACCAAAAACTCTACAGGAAACCTTCCCTCGTCCCTCTTAGTCCGAGTGCCTTCATTCTTTCCATTCTTCCCTACTTCTTCTAGACAGAGCTTGCTTTGTGTCTGTGTATCGTCTTCCTCCCTCACTGGACTGTGAGCTCCTGGAGGGCAAGGACTGTCTTCAGCCTCTTGGGGAATGGCCAGAAGTGCAGAAGAGGTGCTGAATGTAGAGGGGACGGAAATGACAGTTTCTGGTCCTTGACATGCCCTCGTGTGTCCTAGTATTCTCGGTGTCTACCTCCTCTTCTCCCTTGTGGTCCTGCAGCCCAACACAAGCAGCATCCTTCTGGAGCAGGTGGGAGGCCACAGGATTCTTCCCATGATGCTCTCTGTCTTGGCCTTCACCTTGAGCCCTCCCAGGTTTCCTCCTTCCTCCCTTTCTCCTTGTCTATAGTTTTTAAAAGGAGCCTCTTTCTTCTCTCTCTGATGTTCTTCTGCTGCTGCTCTTGTCTTCATTCACTCCTCCTGCATTTCTGCTGCTCGGGGTGTTCAACACACAAATGATCTCTTCCCTTCCCGGGTCTCTTCCTAAAAATCCTGCAGACTTCTCTTCATTAGTGAACATCCACTGTTCTGTCCAACATTGTGGTGCTCACATTTTCAGGTGTTGGGAGGGAAATTTAATCAGAGGGTAAACTGAGGCAGCTCTAAGAAAGACAAGCAGAGGAATGCTGCCTGTCAATAAAAGAGGTCAGGGACTTGCCTCTGTTAATGTTCCAAACCCTAAGCAGAAGGATAGATCTCTCTGGGAGGTTTTAGGGGAGCCCAGAACAAAGGATAGACAGGGTAAGTGATGTCTATCATAGGATGGAGGGTCACCATTGGTCATAGAGCTGGGATAATCAGGGACACTGTGACTGTTTGGAATAATAAGGGGCTAACCATGCCCCAGCCGTCCTCTAAGAAGCAATTCTGGTGTGAGTCCAGTGCGAGGTCAGGACCCGACTTTGGGCAGCTAATAGACATGTCTGAGATGGGATGGGGGTGTAGAAAGACCAGAGCTGACTCCCAGGGGCTCACCTGAGTCTTCCAAGGTCAGCTAATGCCTCGAAATGAGGCTAGAAGAGTGATGGAAGTGCCCAAGAGCTGCATTCTGTGCTTCACCTATTACAGGCTGGCTGAGTGTGGAGCCGAGGCAGGAGGCAGAGAAGCAGGACTCGGGCAGTTACCAGACAAAAACAAGTTCCTAGTAAATAGGATCAATAAGTAAATGATCCGAGATCAGCTCAGCCTTCTCCGAGGATGGGTCGCCCAGGCTGCATCCTGAGTCCCCGAGCCCTGTGGAGCACCTTCTCTCCTTTCTGGTGCCTTCCACAGTGTCAGGAGTAAAGACTGATCCGGGGGCTCATTACCAGATTGATGAACATTTATTAGTAAAGAGAGAGGCAGAGTGAGGGAGCTCTAAGCCTTCCTACATCTCATTCTCAGTTCAGCTTGTTCAGGCTGGGCTTGCTTGAGATCAAGACATCAGGAAAGCTCAGAGGCAAACTGCAGCCCAGAGAGCCAGTCAGTCCCAGGGGACTGACTCCCTGCTTGCCCTGCTTCACTCCTCTGTGATTGTCAGGATGAATAAAGTGGCTGAGAGACAGCATTGGGCCCAACGAGGTTTGTTGAGTTCCCCAGGAGAGGAGGCAGAGACTCCCCAAGAGGAGTCCATGAAGGTCAGAGAGGTGTCAGGGAGGGAGGAACAGGCAGAGTTAAAACAAACAAACCAAAAAAGCCAGTCCCTCCAGGTCCCTGGGCCTGGGGCTTCAGAGTGACCCAGAACAATGACCCTCAGACCCAGTGTGAGAGTTTAGGAGTTTCTGCCAGAATGGACCAGAACAGGATAGGGGGGTTGGGGAGCAGCTATTTTCCCTTGGATGAATGCAAAAAAGTGCTGAATTTCTTCATCTGATCTCAGATACTAGAACAAAAAATATGGTTGAAAGCAATCAGGAAGGGAATTGCATAATGCATACAGAGAAGCTAGATAATGAACACATTGGAATATTCAGTCTACATGCACCCAGTGATGTCATACCTACAAATAGAGGCTTGAATGTATAGACAGTGAAAATGAAAGCAAAAAGATTGGAAGCGAATTGTCTTGTACTGTGGACAGAGCATGCCCAGTCACAAGATTTGGTCTCAGCTGCCAGCATTTTGGATCAAGTCACTCATCCAGTCTTTCTGAGGTCATGGTCTAAGTTAGGAATGTAATAAAGCTAACCTGTCCAAAATCCCAGATTTGTTATGAAGAGCCAATGAGATCACATGGAAGGATCTTTGTTATTTAAATTATTCTATAGCTATCAGGCAATGGCATTTTCAAACTTAGAAGACTTTTCTTCTTGCCTGAGGAAATAAGATATAGCGGGGTTTATGTTCTGACATTTAGGAAGAGAAATAAGAGTTATATATATGTCACTATATATATATATATATATATATATATATATATATATGTTTTTTGCTTGTTTATTTTAGGAGAGATCAGACCTGAAATGAAGGTGAATCCAACAGAGGTGATCCTTCCTGTGGAAGATATGAACCTACAAAGATTCATGAGTGATGGTCCCGATAACTTTGCTTCCAGGGAATTCTGTGTTGGACCTCAAACTTCATCTCATATGGAACATCAAAGAATGCAGACTGAGGAAAAATCTTGTGAAAGTAGTCAGTGCAGAAAGACTTTTATGCGCAGGGCCAATCTTGCTGGACATCAGAGAATCCACTCTGCAGAGAGACCTTATATATGCAATATATGTGGAAAGACATTCAGTCAGAGCTCCCATCTGGGTAGACATCAGAGAATCCACACTGGGGAGAAACCTGTTGAATGAAAGCAATGTGGAAAGAAATTCTGTCGGAGCTCGTATCTTGCTGTACATCTGAGAATCCACACTGGGGAGAAACCTTATGAATGCAAACAATGTGGAAAGACATTCAGTTGGAGTTCTGGTCTTGCTGTACATCATAGAATCCACACTGGGGAGAAACCTTATGAATCCAATGAGTGTGGAAATATATTTAGTCAGAGCTCTAATCTTACTTTACATCAGAGAATCCACACTGGGGAGAAACTTTAAGAATACAAGCTATGTGGAAAGATGTTCACATGCAGCTCCAGCCTTGCTATTATGTGAAGGAAATTTACACTCCCCCTTTCTGGGACAGAATATCTGCTGTGAACCTGAACTTGACTTAGAGGTGAGGACTGTGTGATGTAAATCATTGACTGAGGATAGAATAGCAGCAAGCAAAAGGCAGCAATAGTGTCCAGAGATGAGGGCAAGGTGATACCCCCTGGACTGCCCCCCTGGGTGGCCCAAGCAAAATAGAAAGCCAGAAAAAAGAGAAAGCCATGGTTGGCTCCTGAGATGAGATTTGTGAATTTGTGGGTGGAGAAATGGTTTGATAACCTGAGGCCGGAGAGGATATCCAAACTCTTTTCTTCCAGTTATGTTGCTGGCTGGACTTCCCTGTGAGCATGGCTAGGGCTCACTAATGGTGACCACAGAATAGAAGGCTGTTGAATTTACGGTTGGACTGAATATTTACTTGGTCGCCAGGGATTTGTAAATCCCAAAAACAAATTATCAAAGTGAAATGGAATTTATAGCAGTTTATTTTTCAACAGAGGGAAGATATTAAGGATGAAAGAAAAGGGGAGGGAGAGAGAGAGAGAGACAGAGAGAGAGAGACTCGTGTCTGTGACATGTGGGTCACAGACTTCCCATTCAGTGTGTGAAATGGGTGTTCATATCTTTTTGAGGTTAAAATCCAAAATGAGTAGATGGCCACACACAACTTTCAGTACTGTGTTTACACTTTGGGGATTAAAATCTAAAAATAGTCCGGGGGGGGGTGTAGCTGGATGGCTCAGTGGATTGAGAGCCAGGCCTTGACAGGAGGTCTTAGGTTCAAATCTGGCCTCAGGCACTTCCTAGCTGTGTGACCCTGGGCAAGTCATTTAACCCCATTGCCTTAAAAATAAAAATAGATGGGACTAAAATTTCATCTTCACAATCAAGGAAGACTCAAGTACCTTTATTGTTAATGTCAGGGGAGAGCCAAATCCAATCTTCACAAGGCTAAATGGAGCAGTGCAGAAAGTATATCCTATTTCTCCATCTTTTTCCCCTACCACCTTAGATTTTATAAAATTAATTTAGGTCCAGTCTCATAATTTCCCCTCATACTATACATCACAGAAACCGGAGACATCCACACTGAGCCTCGTCTTGCTCAAAAATCAGACAATTTAGCATGTCATAAGCTGTACTAAGATTAGGTCCAAATGGGAATATGATTTAGACGTAAAGTGTGATCCCATGATCCAATTAAGGGAGTGTAGAATAGTTTACCTTTCAGATCAATTTATTGATAAAGATAGAATTTATGAGCAAATAAGAAATAGATAACATTATGAGGTATGAAATAGGTCATTTTTATTCCATTAAATTCAAGACTATACAAACTAAAAGAATGCAAACAAGATTAAAAGTGGAAACAATAAGTTATCATGTGCTTTACAATAATATGTCCAAATAAATACTTCAGTTTGTAAAAATTATTCTCGAATGCATTAATTCATCATTTCATGGCCTCTGGATCTAAAGAGGGTTTAATTTAGGAAGGAAATAATGTCTTTATAGAAATAATTTGTAATTAGCATCATTTCCTATGTAAGGTTTTCCCCAAAATTCATATAAAGCATTTTGCAGTAGCGTCTGTGCTATATATGTGGCAAAAGTTTATCATACCAATACAGAACTGCAAGCTAAATGGGTTTCTTGGGAGGAAGCCAGACTCTCAAGAAAGGTGGACCCTGGTCAAGCTCAAGAGCAGAGGCCACGAGCCTTAGGAGATAGTCTTTTATGCCAAGAAATATGATGATGCAGTGACAGAAAACACAGTCACAATGAACACAGAATGGATGCAAAGTCATGAATAGAAACATTGTCTTAATTAATGACATGCAAAAATTAAAATTAATATAACAACCAGTTACCAATATATGAAGTTTATGAATAGAGAAGGTAGATCAGCATAGTTTAAAATCTCATCTTACTCTAAGGCCTCTGGCCACCTGTCTCCAAGCCTGCCAGTCCCTTCCTCTTCCTCCTTACCTGCCTGCTCACCCCACCATGTGCACCCCAAAGCCCGGAAAAGACCTGTCCCCTACCTTTTCTTGATGTTCACAGATGCTGAGCTGGCATTTTCGGATGTTGAAGGAAAGGTCAGCAACCCTGGAGGGGGAGGGAATGAACTTCCTTGACACAATCACTCCTGTGATCCTTTGGGAGACCAGTCTCCTCAAGGCATCATTTAAGCATAATGATTTTAAACCTCTAAATACCTTCTACGTCAAAGTGCACACGTTGCACATTCTAAGAGGAAGTTACCGTAGGTAGAGATGAGAGGGAAATAGGAGAAGAACATGCAAAAACGGATTTATCGACACAGAGACAAACTGCCAATTAGGGGGCCGTCCCCTTTGGCATAAGAGTTGATGTGAAAGCTTTTGAAGTAAAATTAGGCCTCTTTATCCAACAAGTGAAGGAGGAAAATTCCTGCCATCTCCCCTTAACTCACAGTCTGTTAGTGGAAAAACCCTCGATTGCATTCCCAAAAGAAACATGTGTGGATTCGCTGGAAACGTTGCAAAAGGAGCTCCAATTCAGATGTAAGAGCTTCATCTCCATGAACAGGACATACAGCTTTTCCGTAACCCATTTTCTATTGACATTGGAAATGTGGATACAATTTACCAAATGGAACTGGCTGACCTGCAGAATTGTGACTCTGCAAGACGCATTCAAGTCAAGCAGCTGGCCCAATTTCTCTGCATCTCTCCCCTCTGAGACATAGCCTAATCTCAGGAACCGGCACTCCAAATGGCAGCCATCTTTGGAGGCACTTGTGGCTGTGAACAGACTTTTCCCAGAATGAAACATCTGACATCTCCATCCGGATCTAGACTAACTGATGCACATTAGCATCACTTGTTATGGCTAGCAGTGACAAAGATGGAACCGGACATGGACCGTCTCATTAGCCAAAAGCAGGCCCAGAGTTCCCACTGAAATACTGGTCAGTTTGTTGATTTAAATGTGCTTGTTCTTCATTTTTAATATTGTATTTGTTCCCCCCCCCCTTTTTTACTTTAAAATAAAATATGTGCAGTGTGCATAGGGATTTGTTCATAGTTGTTTTTAAGTCCAGCCCTCCAACAGCCTGAGGGACAGTGAACTGCCAAGGATTAGTAATGACATCTTTCCAAATGTCTGGGGAGGATATGAGATTTCTGTCTTTGAAATTATGTTGAATTGTGAAAGGAAGTTAGCAAGAGCTTTGGATGTGTGTGCTGGGCCATTGTCTGTTTTCAGGATTTGTGTGATGCCCATAAACTGAAAGGCAGAGAGCGAATAAGAACTTACATGTTTTACTGCTTCACGGGAGTGGACAGAAGCAAAAATTAAATTAGAAAAAGTATCTACAGATACATGGATGAAAGAGGAATGGCCAAATGAGGGATAATGAGTAACATCCATTTGCCGTAGGGGGTTAGGAAGGAGACCTTTGGGGTTTATTGCCATAGAGGGTGAACTAGGCAGTGTGGATAAACATGATGGGCAGGAATTGACAATCAATCTGGCTTGTGCTTTAGTTAACTTGAATTGTAATTGTAAAGATTGGGAATTTTGATGGAATAATTGATGTGATTCTTGGGCTTGTTGGAATGGTGAGCGGGTCACAGCAGTAAGTAAATCTGCGATACTATTTCCTTCTGTTAATGGTCCTGGTAAATTGGAGTGAGAACGAATGTGCATGATAGCAAATGGGGTTTGATGGTTAATAGAAAGTGCTTGTAAAGTGGCAAGAAGTTGGTAGTGATCAGGGGGTGGGGTTGACTTTATAATGCCATTTCAATATGCAAAGCTGTATGGTATGTGTATCTGCTACATGTAAAAATGTTAAGGGCTGTGAATGGGTATAAAGTTAGGACTTGAATAAGTGAATACAGTTCCACCTTTTGAGGAGACAAAAATGATGTAGGAATGGTAGGTAGAAAGTCTGGATTGGGGTGTAAATGCCAGATTTCTGTGAACTTAAAAATTCTCAGACTGGACTTCATAAGGTTGGGTTAAGACCATTCCCCATTTAAACAATGAAGGGACTTAGATCAGGAATGTGAGACCTCTACTCCACCCCTACTTAAGCCTGCTTTAGGGGAAGAAACTCCTGGCTGAACAATGAAAAATACTTAAACCCACACTTATAGTAAGGCAAAAGTTCTTAAGCTGTGCCTGTTTTTAGATCTAATACAAAGGGGTGCTAAGTACCTGTAAAGGTCAGGCAACTTGTGAATTTACAAGGAGCAAAGAGGTGAGAAACTTACTCAAGATTCTAGTCTACTCAGGTGTGAACTAAGAATGGTCTGTCCTTTGGAAAATGTCTACTGTGATTGGTAGATGTGAGAACTTAGTGGAGGTGACATAGGAGAAAATTCCCTTTAAAAGGAGACAAAAAGCTTTCTCTTGGGACAGTCAACTGGGAAAGGTTGAATTGGAGGAGGCAGCTGGCCAAAGCCGCCTTGAAGGGTCTCTCTCAGGGCTCCCTCTCAGAGATCTTGTGGTGAGTTGATAAAAGACTGATTGTTCCCTCTCTTAGGGTTTTCAGCTTAGGCTGGCTCATGCTGGCCTAGGCTGGTATAACCTTTTTTTTCTCATTATTCCCCTTTTCTCTCTTTCTTTAATTCCTCATTTGTATTAATTAAAATCTCTATAAAAACCCAGCTGACTTGGGTATGTTTAATAATTGGGAATTTTTCCCTGGCGACCACCTTATATTTGATTTAAAACAAGACACTGTCTTGAAACCATATTTTCTGCGGTCACAATTTAAGGCTCCAACTCTTTTATCTGCAACAGATTATGTCTTCCACTATTTTAATTATTACATTTCCCAGTTGACGATCCACCTATAAAGACATTCGTGGCTTGTGGAAAAGGGAAATTAAAACATTTTTGGGGGAAAATAAAGCATGTTGAGAGGCAAATTGTACTATAGGATTGGAGGGGAATTTATGGCCAATTTGTCCAAAGAAGACAGTGAGGGCGATTTGCCAAGGTATATAGAGAATTGATATAAGGAAGTTATTTGTCCCTTAGAAAAGGGAAGGATATTTGTAGGTCCTCGAGCAAAAAGCTATAGAGCTCGGTGTCTTCTTTTGGTAATAACGGATGATATCATTTCTATGAATGGAAAAAGAGATTTGGAGGGATTATGTGCTAAAGAGATCCATCCAAGTGGCCCATCTTGACAAAGTAGACCAGTGGGTGAATGTGTTGTTGAAAAAATGAGTAATGAAAATGGTTTGGATGGATCTATATGAGAGAGCTAAGAATTACTAAGGGTATCTTGGATGTTTTGGAAACAGTTTCTGGCTTCAGGAATTAGAATTCTAGATGAATTTGGGTCAGGATTGTGAACTTTATATTTATTCCACCCTGCTTAGTCTAGTAATACAGGAATATCTACACCCCTACTGAAGAATTAAGTATTGAGGAGGATGGCCTATGACAGACATATGCTAGCAAAACAAATCAGAAACAACTGACAGGCCCCTGGGCTGTTCCAAGTCAAGCTTAAGCTACCATTGGTACATGTAAGACACAGGAAAGTGATGTCAAAACAGTCTATATATTTGGCGTCACTTCCTCTCTCTGGCCTCTGTGCAGAGAGGTGGCTGGCAGCAGCATGCTGAGAGTCTTGGCACCATGGCGTGGAGGAAGCTATTGTTCAGGTTTGAGTGTCCTTGATACACTACTGGGGGAAGGTTAGTAACCTAGTTCAGGTGACGCTTCTCTGAGCTCTCTCGGAGTTTAGGCTGATTCCTTTCTCCTTTATCTTCCAAAATGCTATCCTCTTAGGAAGCGTCTAATCTTCTGAAAAGACCTCATGGTGGAGGTCTTTGAACTTCCCCTGGCTCGGGCTAGGCGGGAGAAATCCTATACTCTTTTCTTCTCTCTTTGTCTTAATTCCTTCCCTCTATAGTAATTAAACCACCGTAAAATTTCCAAACTGACTTGGGTATTTTATTTGGTATATTCCCTGGCGACCAATTAAATTTAGATTAAGCCACAACCCTAAAATTTACACTTACAATCTGGCAACCATGAAGGGATGACCAGAACCCTCAAATTTCTGTGAACCGTCTTTCCTTTCTCTCTTTATTACTTTCTCAAATCAGTCTTTTAAGCATCTAACTCAGAAGTTTGAAAGACTACTGCGATATCAGGTGAGTATAAAACATTTTTTTTCTCTTTTCTCCTAAATTTGAATTGGACACAGCCATTTTTTTAAAAACCTAAAAGAGGCAGGACTCAGAAGCTCTATATGTACGAATCCCCTTTCCCTTAGGGAACAAACAACCCAATTAGAAAACCTTCACTGACAATACTGCCTAGATTACTCTTAACTAGCAGTGAGAGAAACCTGGAGGAAGTTTTGGCCTTTTCCTGCTCCCCATGTGTCTCTAGTTTTAAAATTATTTGAGGAGTAAAACAAAAAAACAAACCTGTGAGGCCCAATAGGAAAAGTGGAGCCTATACACAAAGAAAAAAACTGTTCTACCCTGATGGTGAAGTAGAGGAGACTTGTGACCCCTCCAAAATCAAACAAAAACTCAGTCTTAGCCTCAGGCAAAAGGCTTTTGCTTTCTGTCTCCTTTTGGCCTAGGGGACTTGATTGGATTAAAAGGCTCTTTACTTTTGCACTACCCCCAAATCTTTTGTTTTCACTCCCTGGTTTTAACCCCTAGCCAATAGAGACATCTACTGACTAAAACCAAAATTTTAAATGACTACAAAATCTATATAAAAATGAATAGTACATTCCATGACATTTGTATGACGGTTGAAGAATTAGGGATATTAAAGATTCAAGAATATCTCCAATTCCTTATGTTCTTAGGTAATTTCATTTTTTTTTTAAACCCTTACCTTCCGTCTTGGAGTCAATACTGTGTATTGGCTCCAAGGCAGAAGAGTGGTAAGGGCTAGGCAATGGGGGTCAAGTGACTTGCCCAGGGTCACACAGCTGGGATGTGTCTGAGGTCAGATTTGAACCTAGGACCTCCCGTCTCCAGGCCTGCTCTCAATCCACTGAGCTACCCAGCTGCCCCTGGTAATTTCATTTTTATACTCCTAAATACTGTGATGAGAAATGCTAACTTGAAAAAATTTGAAACTAAAATGCAGGAAAACATGCAAAACCAATTGGATAATTTAAAATGCTTCTTACAGGATCAATAGGCAAATATTGACCCCACCAAAAACATTTTTGAACCTAACAAACCTGTTTCTGAACCTCTAAATGAGGAAATTCCCTCTCTTGAAATGGAGATGGAAAACACCTCTCCTATAGCTCAGCTAATAGACTGGTTCTCTCATGGTCTGCAAATCTTGGCTGAACTTAATCCCCAAGACCCTTCTCTTGAAACACAAACTTCTGAAATCCCAGTTTCTCCTGTTGTTTCTCCTACCCCCAAACCAATTCCAGCCCCAGGGAAATGTCCTCCTACCCAAAAACCAATTCCAGCCCCAAGGAAATCTCATCCTTCTAAAGAAACTCATTCTAGTCAAACTGACCCACAGGTACCAAATTCAACTAGAGGCCTTTTTCCTCTAAGAGAAAGTACCTGATATAGGACTCAATGGAGATGTGGTGACTCTAAAGCAAAATATACCATTTACTCCTGTGAATTTTAAAACTACTCCACCCTACTCAGACCATACTTTAGAAGATCTGATTTAGCTATCGCCTGATTAGTAACAATGGAGATACTTGGTTTAACAGAATAAAATCTTGGGAACTCTACATTTCTCCACCCAGGAATGTCTGCACCATGCTCAAGGATTAAGTAGTTGAGAAAATGGCCTTCAACAGACACATACAGAAAGAGTGGACAGACCCCTGGGCTGTCCTAAGTTAAGCTGAGCTAACTGGTACAGATGAGATGCAAGAAAGTGACATAAAACTGTCTATATAGGGCAAGTCACTTGCTCTCTTTGACCTGTTTACCTGGAGAGGCATCTCTGGCTGGCAGTGTGCTAAGCATTCTGACATCTTGGCGTGATGGCAGCTATTTGTCTTGGGTTGGCAGTGAGTTTGCCCCTGAGCTAATTCAGGTTCAGGCATCTTGGCTGAGCTCTCTTGGATTTCAAGCTGATTCCTTCCTCTTTTTCTCTCCAAAACCTTACCTTCTAGAGCCTCTAATCTTCCCGCCTGGCACAAGCCAGGCAGAAGAAATCCTACACCCTTTTCCTTCTCCCTTCTTCTTAAATCTCTTTCCACTATATTAATTAAATTACCATAAATTTCCAGACTGACTTGGGTAAATTTTTTTCCGTAATTTGGGATATCCACGGTGGCCAATAATTAATATAGTTTAGGTCACAATGCTAAAATTATCCTTTACAGTTGTTGGCAACCACGAAGGGATGTGACAAAATACCCTCAATCTTCTTAACTTTCCTAAACCTTTTTTCTACTTTGAGTATCCCTAAGTTCACTTTTTAATAGCTTATTTTGATCAGCTGTAGTTTTCTTATCTTTTTAATCCAAAGTGGCTGCACTGGGAAAGATGTTTAGCTATGAATCCCCTTTCCCTCAGGGAACAACTGTCTATATTACACTTAATTAGGAGTGAAGGGGACCTAAAGAGAGTTTTGGCCTTGTCCTGCTCCCCACGTGTTTTGTGAATCCTGCTAGAAAAATAATTACTATATATAAATATATATGAATACCACATTCTTCGACATTTATATGGCGGTGGAAGAATTAGGGACATTGAGGAATTCAGCATACCTCCAACTTTTTGTATTATTAGATAATGTCATTTTTGTTCTCCTCAGTACTGTGTTTAGAGATGCCAACATAAAAAAAATTATTTGGAGCTGAAATTCAGAAAAACATGCAAACTTATGAAGCTACAATACAAGAAATGATGCAAAGGTGTTTGCTATCTTCCTGACATGCTGCATCTGTTGAAGCTAAGAGTAGATCATCTCTCTTATAGATTAGTGTATGTAGAGTAGATTATTTGATTAATCTGCTGTTTTTAAATTTTATATTATTTGTATCTTGGATCAAAATTTGAGCAAATAACCTTGGGCTATCTATGAAACCTTGTGGCAAACTACTCCAGGAGTTTTTGTTTCCCTGCTAGGTGAAAGTAAAGATATACCTGTAGTTCTCTTGTATCGGCATGGAAAAGAAGGCTGAGCACCAGTCTACTATTGTAAAGTATGTAGCTGTGCTAGGAATAAAAGAAATAATAGTATTGATGTTGGAAACTATGGAGTCTCTTTATAACATGATTGTTCACAGCCCTCAAATCCTGCACGAATATATAGATGTGCTTGCCATCGTAACCCCTTTTTGGTTTTTTAATGGGTAGGATGGGCGTATTGTATTCAGATTTACAAGGGATTATTATTCCCTGATCAATTAATGAGTTTATTACTGGGGTAATGCCCTCTGTTGCCTCTTTTGAGGGGTGATCCCGAGGAATGGAAGGAGGTGGACTAGATTTAGTTTTTATCTGCACAGGAACAGCCAACTTAAGTAAACCTACATTGGAAGAAGATGGGGCCAAATGAGACTCTGGTATATCTTCAGGTATTACAAAGGTGGGATGTTCTTTCCCCTCCTGACTCTCTGAGAGAATTACAGGGAGCAAATTTAAAGATTCCTCAGGTACTTCCAATGTTTAGGATCCATCTGGGGAGCAAGTTATTGTGGCTCTAAGTTTGCATAGAAGGTCCCTCTCCAGCAAATTTAAAGGGGAGTCAGGCATCAAAAGGAAGGAATGTTGTACCTCTAGGGGTCCTACAGACACCATTCTAGGGGAAAGTTTTTGTTTAACTCTTTGGGGTATTCCTGACAGTCCCATTACATTTTCTGAGCCAATAGAATAACAATGTAAATCGGGTATACTCTTTAATAAGGACCTGGTAGCTCCAGTGTCTAAAAGACAATCATAATAGGTATTATCCACCTTTAAGGTAACATGGGGTTCATTAGTATAGGGGGGACAGTGGATAGGGACAATGGGTAGTAGGACATCAAGGTCTGGAAAATCAAAGGTTGTGTCTTCTGATTCCTGTGCCCCCCTCACACCTTCATTGTATTTGGCAAGTTACTTGGGCACCCCCCCTGAGGGGCTAATGCACCTCGAGTATTTTTTGGACAAGCACCACTTAAATTATATTGTTGTGGAGTCATTTGGTTTGAGTTATCATTTTCCCAAAATCTATTCCTATACTTATCATTCCTAAAGTTGTGGTTTCCATTATCATTATTATAGTAATTTCTATAATTATCACTTCTGGAGTTGTTATTAAACTGTGTATTCCTTCTGATAATCTTGAGTAAAGTTCTACACTCTATCATTTTGTGGCCCTTCTCACAGAATTGGCAGGTACTGGATGGATAATTAGATTCCTGGAGAGGCATGTGTAATTGGTTGATTATCATGTCCACTTTCCGTTTTAGCCATCTTCTCTTTTAAACATCTCAATTCTTTCTTTATTTCCTCTATGATATCATTATTTTCTTCCTCCTTTTCTTTGTTTCCCTTTGAAACATATAGAGCTGTTTTCCACCATTCTTCAAGGTCCATCTCTGGCCGTCTTGGGTTATGTGTTCTATAACAATCCCTAATCACTTTGTAACAGCTATTGACAAAGAACCTTCTAACATATCTCATGCAATTTTCTTTAGATAGGTCAAAATCCAGGTATCCACCCCCCAACTCGATTGTTTTGTCCATGAATCTGGAGGGTGTCTCTTCCTCATTTTTCTTAATTTTTTCAAATTCCGTCCACTCATCTGTACTGTATGCACATTCTCTCATTGCTGTAAGGATGGCCTCTCTACAATGGTATAGTTGTAAAAGATCCTCAGAGTCGTTATAGTCCCATTCGGGATCCTGACATGGCCAATGTGCTTAATTGCACCTCCAGGTTTTGTTGACATGAGAAATTATTTTATTTTTCTCACATTCAGTTAAAAAAGCCTGTAGCAAGTTTTCAACATCTTTGTAAGACGGATTATATTGAAAATGTGTCCATCATCTTTTGCGTTACTAGAATGGGATCTTGTTCATATGTAGGGATATTTCATGTAAATTCATTTATTTCATGGGGAGTAAACGATATGTTGTGTCTTAATGTCACCACATCCCCGTTCCATTCTATTTCAGGTACTTCTCTTAGAGGAAACAGGCCTCTACTTGAATTTGGTAACCTATGGGTCAGTTTGACTACGATGAGTTTCTCTAGAAGGATGAGATCTCCTTTGGGCTGGCATTTGATTTTGTGTGGGAGGAGGAACATGAGTAACTGGGATTGCAGGGGAAGGGTTTTGGGGATTAAATTCAGCCAAGATTTGCTGACCCTGAGAGAGCTAGTCTGTTAGCTGAGCTATAGGGAAGGTGTTTTCTATCTGTATTTCAGGGAAGGAAATTCCCTCATTCAAAAGTTCAGAATCTGGTCTATTTCTGGTGGGGTGGATGTTTGCCAATTGAATCTGTAAGAAACATTTTAAATTCTCCAGTTGGGCTTGTATGTTCAACTGTATTTTAGCCTCAATTTTTTCCATGTTTTCCTGCATTTTATCTGATTCTTACATATTTTTTTTTATTTTAGCATCTTTTAACACAGTACTGAGGACAAAAATGACAAAAATTATCTAATAATATAAAAAATTGGAGGTATGCTCAATGTCCCTAATTCTTCAACTGCCATATAAATGTCAAAGAATGTAGTATTCGTTTATATATATAAATATATGTATATATATATATATATATATATATATATATATATATAATTTTTCTAGCAGTCTTCACAAAACACATGGGGAGCAAGACAAGGCCAAAACTTTCTACAGGTTTCCCCCACTCCTAGTTTAGGCAGTTGTTCCCTAAAGGCAAGGAGATTTAGAAACAGCTCTCCTAGCCAGGATCTTAGGACTCAGTTGCTAATATTTAAAACAGCCATTTTCTATCTAATTTAAGGAGAGAGAGGGAAAATAAAAAATAAAATAAATCCAAATTTTACTTACCTCTATAGCTGATCAAAATAAGCTATTAAAAGGGATAGTCACAGTGGGAGGGGGGGAAGGTTTAGGAAAGTTAAGAAGATTGAGGGTATTTCATCACAATCGATGTGATCAGCCATAAATGTAAAGGATAATTTTTGTGTTGTGACTTAAAAATCTTAATTTAATTTGGTCACCAGGGAAAATCTCAAATAATAAAATACCCAAGTCAGCTGGTATTTTGATGGTGATTTAATTGATATAGTGGAGGAGATTAAGAAGAAGGAAGAAGAAAGGGGCTATTATCGAGCAGGAAGATTAGGAGATCTACAAAGTAAAGTTTTGACTGTGAAGGAGGAAGGAATCAGCCTGATTTCCAAAGGGGCTCAGCTAAGATGCACGAACCTGAATCAGCTCAAGGGCAAAACTCACTGCTGTAAACCTTAAAATTTCTTAGACTTATGAATGTTGGAAATTTCACCATTGGGAAATTTCATACTTGAAAAATTTCCTACTGATAGTAAAAACTTTATTGGAATGTGAAACTCCTTGACATGGGAGGATCCTTCTCCTCCCTACTTAAGACTACTTTAGGACAGAAACCTTTTGCTAAAAGATGGAAAGGGCTTTGACCTATGCTTAAGCATAGAACAGGAAGTTCTTTGAGTCATGATTGATTTTAGAATTGATACAATAAAGATACTTGGAATGACAGAACCAGGTCTTGGAAAATACAATCTCCACCCTACTTAGAGTAACAGGATTTAGGAAGGGCTGCAACATAGATCAAGATTTAATTATTTGAGAATATGACCTACAACAGACATGTGCAAAGGAAACAGACCTTTGGGAGGTCCTGGGTTAAGCTAGAACCACCATTGGCACAGGGGAGACATCGACAGTGATTGGTAGATGTGAGAACTGAGGGGAGGGGACTTAAATGGTTTCCTTAAAGATAGCGGGGTCTGAGGAGAGAAGGGGGAGGTTTTGCTCTGAGCGAGGTGGCTCTGAAGGAGGACTGAGGAGGTTGCTCTGTGGGAGGACCAGGAGAGAAGGCTGGCTCTGAAAGAGGAGAATTCTCTGGAAACATTTCTTGAAAGGAGGCTCTCTTGAAGGTGGAGCCTGAGGTTGGCATGAGAAGCCTTACCTAGAGAGATCTTGGGTGAGTGATAAAACCAACTGACTGATTTATTCATTCTTATTCCTTTCTTACTTTCTCTCTTTTTCTATTGATTAATCAGTGTATTATAAATTAAATTTCTCTATAAAACCCAGTTGGCTTGGGCATATTCATAAATTGGGAATATATTCCCTGGCGACCATCTTATATCTATATAAAACCAAGACACAGAAGAAAACATATTTCAGCGGTCATAATTGATATATATATTTCCCTTCTCTCAAACATTTTAATTATCACAATACTAGCATAAAAGAATATTATTGAGCAAATTAATGAGGTTTTTCTCTAGGTAAATTGTCTTTCATACAAGCACATTTGTATGGATATTGCATTAGACCTGCCTATAGGGCAGTGACGGTTTTTCCAGCTCCTTTGCTGTTTTTCCTGTTGTCTGGTGTCTGTGCCATGTTGTGGATGGTGCCAGACACATCTGCCTTGTATTTCAGCTGGATGCTTTCAGTTTTCCTCCTTGGACTTCTGGTATCTGAGAAAATAAACAGAAAATCTCGACCCCAAACAAAAGCCTTTATTGGATCTTATTAAGTTAGAAAGTGGCTGAAAATATCTCCTTCTTGTGTTTGGAGTTTGGGGCTTACCAATTCCTTTGAGCCCTTTTGAAATCGTCTGCATTTAGGCCATGGATTATCCCATTCAGCCCATGTATTGCTGTTACAAGCACTGTTACTCCACAATTGTTTTGGAATAGTTAGATGTGCCCAATTATTTAAAAGATCTGTAATAACTTTGCATGCTTTATCGTTTTGAGCTTAATCCTATACCTCAGGAGAGTGATTATCTCCCATCACATGTTAGCTTTTAGATTTTTATACCCCAGGAGCATGTAGTAATGCCTCCCTTAGTCCATAATGTTTAGTTCGGACACCTGTTTGCAGTGCACGAGTGACATGATAACATTCACAAGATTTTGCCCTGGTTGGCAATTTCACTTGTGTGCATAAATATTGAGGAATAATGGACTTGTCACTCTGATAGGTCAGAGAGTGCAAGTGATCTGTGCCTGCTAAAAAGCAGTGTCCTCCAGGCCATTTGCCTTTGATAATGATTCCACCTTGGCTTTGCAATATGGCATACATAGATGTTTCATATTCACGTCTTAAACCAATAATCATAAAAGCATTATACCATAAATCACATTTGATTTTACCAGCTTGTGCTGTGATCTTAAGCAGAAGCCTGTCTGCATGTAACTTTTGCTTTTGTATAAACTCATACTGTGCAGGCATCGATATCTGCTGTACCCTAAATAGATGCAGTAAATGGAAGCACAGCAATTGCAGTGACGTTATTATTTTTAAACTGTCAAATTTAAATTCATGACTGAAAAGATTTTGATAATATGAATGGAATTATCAATTTTACCTAAGAGTTTTATAAAATGGTGCAAGTAATATTTGAGCTTGTACACTAGTAATTGGTTTTAGACTGCAATAATGCTCAGGATCGATATATGCAATTTGAATAAGTGGTAGTGTTACCGATTCAAAACCACACATAAGTCACTGTTACTGGTTAACAAATTAATTAATAGCCTTAATAATTAATTACTGATTAACAATTTGAATCCTCCCAGCACTGTTTTTACTCTGATGTCTTGCAATGCTGAGAATGTGTCTTATATTTAGAATTGATGCTATATTATTTTGAGATTAAGTCATTCTAATTAATTTGCTTTTTGGATAGAGTTGCAGTAATGTGCTTTACATACAATTTGAACTTTATACAGGTTTTTAAATAACGGCTGCTAATTTTTATCCTTGCTGACCTTATGTCCTGTTTAAAAATGTAATGATTTCTACATATTTAAATTTTGAATATATTAGAAATTTCTCTAAAGCATATGCCAATGGATGCTAGTCAATTAAAAATTGGCACTGATTATTAATTCTGCTTTTGATAATATTCAATACTTGTCATAAAAACTTGTAACCTGAGGTGTAGGAATATTGCCCTCTATATGGCAGGATCAATTGATCAAACTGCTCGATTAAGTTTCCTTTCCAGATCCAACTAGTTGTGGCAGTGAGTCACATGTTGCAAGAGTCCATGTGGATTTACCTCTAAAAGCCTTGGAAAAATAGTGTTTATACCTTGGTTTTTGGCCTACAGTTATACAATATTTCATTTTAAAATATTATTACAGATAAAAATCTCTTGTAGCCTATGACGAACGTCAGAGAAAGATTTTTAACTTTAAAACTTTGCCTTTTAAGAAATACAATTAGACCTTCCTATGTCATTTTGCCGTGTCCAATCCAAATGAAGACCATTTAATTTTTGAATTTTGCTTCATAGTAATACTATGTCTTAGCAAAGATCTGTTTGAAAGACAGAACAGGTTTATGCCTTCACATTTGAATCCTAGTCCTCCTGCCTTCTCTGGTGCTGCTTCAAGAGGCCTGTTCCTTTTAGAAATGCTGAACGGGTGGAGGGGTTTGTTTTTGCTCTGTTCATCCTCTTGAGAGCAAAATGTCTGTTTGCTTCCTCGTCGGGGCACACACGTGCTCTGCCTTTTAAACTGGTCTTCCTTTAGGTGCTTCAGGAATCGTTTTCCTGCTTTGATCTTGTGGTCCTCATGGGAGGGATCGTCTCCTCCCAGCACTCTCACCTTCCGCCAGTAGCCCAACGTGATGAAGGGTTTGCTCCAAGTTTAAGCCTTGCTCATTGAGCTTTCCCCATTCACCTGTGCCGGGTAACTCCTGGTAGATGACCGTGTTATGGCACAGAGTTATGGTTTTTGGCTTTTTTCTTGCCTCACTTTTGCGATAGGCAATGTTTGAGTAAAGACATTTCTTGCCATGAACTCGTATTAATTGATGAGAAGGGTTTGGTTCTAGGACTTGTCGGTGTCGGCCTTCTCTAGCCCGCGTGCTTTAGCCAGAAGCTCGATACTCTGCTTGGCTGTTAGAGGAGGCGGGACGTCAATGGCCACAGGCGGAATTAAACTTCCGGCTGTGCTATCGGAGTCATTGCTGAGTGTTGTCGGAGAACCATTTCTACCTGCTTGTTTCTGTACATTTAAATGGCCCTGACAGCATCTGAAGCAGGGGTGGAGGCAGAGGTTGGCGTTGGATATTCCTGTCTGTTTCTGCAGCAACAGACGAGAGAGTGAGGACAGATCAGTCGGCTGAAGGAAGCGAGTTAAGTGTATCGTTAGTGTCGTTAGTGAAGGGAAGGGCAAGAGACCGAGACAAGTCAGTCCTCCTTGTCCAACGTAGCACGTTAGGCAGAATCCACGCGCTCTTCGCAGCAGGAAATACGGTTCTTAATTTCCGCTAAAGGGCTTTGATCGGCTCTATAACGGCGGCGAGAGCTTCCCATAGTTTTGGCTGCCGTGGCACAAGCTAGAAATCCTGCTTCTCCTTTGCAGGGGGCTCTCTGTGGCCTCCTGAATGCCCTTTTGGCTTGCAGAGTTCTGCGGGGGAGGGGCGGCCTGCACAAGACAAGACGCCCTAAAGGAGGAAGGTGGCTGGAGAGAGCTGAAAGCCTTCCAGGAAGGGACTCCTCTTGCATTGGGAAGGCTTTTTCCACCTTGTGATCGGGATGCTGGAATGGCTTCGCGTTGAACGCCCTTTGCCTCATTTTCCGCGTTTTAAGAGGTCGAGGAGGGAGCCGTGAGCTGAGCGCATTGAACTTTAGAATGGTACCGTCCATCGTGAAAAGATTAGGAGAAGGCGCTGGACGTGCCCGCGGCGCTCTCTCGGCCATCTGCCCTGAGCCATAGGTTCGAGCAGGCTTCTTCCTCCCCAGGAGGAGGGACCTTCGGCATTCTGAGAATTAGTTAGGCTGCGGCTTGGCTTTCCAGCCCCTGTGATGAATCTTCCTCTTTAATGCCTGAAGTCTGCCCAGGTTGTGCCGTCGAGGCCATCCTCGTACTCTCCCCGGTATTCCGACTGACCTGCGATACTTCCTGTCTTTCTTCCTGACACGGCCTCGTTTCTTCTTGCACCCATCAGATCTCAGAGCTGCACTCTGGGAACTCCCCTTGCTGGGAATTCAGGCTTTGCTTCAGGGCCCCCTTAAGCAGTGCTTCAGAGATCTCAATACCTTTCTGTTCAATCAGAGATATTAACCGTCTGAGGTGACGAGTATATGATGAGGCGTATTGACCCGCGGTTCTAGATAATTTCTTCAATAAGAAATTGAAATAAAAGACGTTTCTTACCCTCAGAGTGTAAAGATTAAAATTTAGGAATATGGGGAGACTGAGGCAGGTAGAAACTAGTTTCTCTCTGCAAGGAGTATTATATTTTTTAGAGGTTTATTAAAGGTTAAAGATGAAAGAAAATACAGAATAATAAAAAACACGTGCCTAGGCCAGTTAACCTCACATCACATCACGGAAGAGACGTGTCTGCTCCAAAACGGAAGTCCAAAAGAAGACCCAAAAACCTTTGCCACCCGCTTAAATCCTTCCTCGATCTCAGCCCACCTCTGAATTCCTGAGAGATTACAAAGCATTTTGGGGACGTGGAGCAAAGGCTTGTGGGGATTGTCGTCCTGTATTCGAGTCTATTTTTTACAAGAAGCCACCTGGGGTTCACGCCTTTGTGATTCCGTACCTCGATGCCTGCTCCTCAGAGTTGTGCGCACTCAAAGCCTGTTAACAAAGGAATTTCGCTCCCAAATCCGGGGTGCCAAGTGTGGGGTGTCCCTCATGGGCTTCCGTGACCAGCAGGGTCCCGCACGGGAAGGGGCTCCCCTTTGTGATGGGACCCCAGGAGAGATAGGGAACCGAGAACCAGGGTGGAGAATGAAAGACACGGACAAGTCAGTGTTTGAATAGGCAGGCAAACCCCTATGATACTCCCCTTGGTAGGAGAGTATGAGTACCAAGGAACACGAGGTGGAGGAGGAGATGAAGACAAGGAATGCAAGCTGAGATGGTTACAGCCTCGGGGAAGGAGAAGGTCTAGAGAGGGAGAGACGGAGAGATAGCCAGGGAAGACTGAAGATCCAAGAGGGAGATTCGTGGTCGCCGCCTCTGTATTGATTGCCTTCGTCTGTTTAGGGAAGTTTTCTCAAGCACAGCACGGACAATGAGGATTGGATGGTGAGGCGAGAGTGACACCTTTGGGCGTGTAGATTACAAACCGCTTTCCCAGGCAAAGGAGGCTCCGATCAGGCAAGGGCCGCATGGCCACTTCAAGGTTACATTCACAAACCTTATTGGAGAAACCTTGTGCTTGGAGACGCGGCAGCCATGCAGTCATTTATGATTCATAGACGTGAATATGCTCGGGATGCTACAGATGGGTACTGGGAAAGAATTAGCCCACCCCACCTTGGAAGGACTTCCTTTGAGAGTTTCTGGAGTTGAATAGAGCCCCCTCCCCCTTTCTCCTGACTCCCCAGGAACAATGGAGTGCAGCCCCACATTACACGCAGAATTCTTTTCTCACTTCCTGACCAGACTATTCCAGTTTCACCTTGAAATAAATCACATATGAGGATGCGCAATGACTAATGAGCCATGGAAGAGTTTCTACTATTTATCATAAAGAGTACATAATTTAAAGCATAATAAATCATTCATCAGGTCATACACACACCAAAAAACCTCATTATATAATGTTCTTTCCATAAACTATTGAAATCAGTACAATTTTAGGTCACCCAAATTCCAATTTTAATGCACCCATCTTAGAAAATTAGTATGTTCCTTTTTTATGTATAAAATTAGTCCTTATGAAGGCTTTTTTTTGGGTTGGTTTTTGAGGGGTGGAGGACTTCGCAGTGTCACAGAGGCTCTGATTTTAGTGAGGTCACCCTGAAGTCGATGAAAGGTACCTGTGTTTGCAAATATGCTTTGTCCTTTTCAGAGAAAATGGAAAGGAAAGATTTTTTTGAGATGCGTTTTCATCTACTGGTTGGGTATCACTACATACATCACTAAGTTGTTAAATTGACAACTAATAGCTGTATTTCTGTGTAAAAGGCAATGTAATCTTGTGGACTGCAATAAAACAGATCCAGCTTCAAGTGCTTCTCTGACAAATACTAACTGCATGGCCATGGACAAGTCATTTCATTTTAGTGTTCTAGACAGCCCTCAAAGAGCATAAATTACAGAGAAGATGCCACATAAACCCATGGTGAAGAGCTTCCCCACACTAAGAATTCACTATACCAAAGAAATTAGTGTGGACAGACATTTAGTATATGTATCTAGATGTAGAGAATGTCTATGACTAAAAATATTATTTATTAAAAGCTATTCATCTATTGTTGAGCAAAACAAAAGGAAGTATTTCTCCCCAAAATCAATGCCTCTTAAAAACTATGCCCCAAGCCCATTCTGATTGTCAGAAACAAAATTGAAAAAAATATTGTAATCCTGAGTGGTCCCCACTGATGAAACTCAAGGAGAATATGCAGAGCAAATTGAGGTGCTCACAGAAAAACAGTTTAAAAAGTTTCAGCATCTGTCTCCCATCAATTTAAAGCCCAATATAGGGAAAGGCAACTTGAAATTTTGATATAGGAAATGGAGAGAGAAGAGGAAGAGAAAAGCCGACATGACTTAACTCTCTCCCTACTTCATCATCTCTTTCTGCTCTTTATTCTTTGGTGTTTTTTTTCTCTCTACAGTCAGATTCCTCCTCCTCTATCCCACCATCCCCCCTGATCTCCCGTCGTTCTTTTCCTTTCTCCATCTCCCTTGACACCCCCCCCACTCTTCCTTTGCTCCATCTTTAAAAACCCAATACTCATTTTACAATCCCTCCACAGCCATTATAGTCCTGCAGCAGCCACTGCCACCGTGTGGTTATTAGTGCCGTCTCCAGCCCCTTTTGGGCATGCTCTGCTTTCAGTTCTTTGTATTCAGTCCTCATTAGTAGTAGTGATGACGAGGAGGGGCGGTCCAAGGCGCCTTGAACCAGGAAAGGCAGGAGGGATGATGATGGCTTAAGACCAGGGAGCAGGAGAAAATAAAGGATGAGAGCGAGAAGCATCCCTACTAGTGGGTCATTGTACTTGGGAACGTCAAACTGATAACCAAGGCAGGTTTTCAATAGTCAAAGTAAATGAACGACCGTATATTAAGTGCCCGCTATGTGATGGACAGTGTGTTAGAGGCATTTCATGAAACCGAAGACTGGTTTTATAAATAAAAATAGGGCTCTGGAACGAATGTTAAAAGGATAACTTACTTCATTTTAATCCTTGTCATCTCCTCTTTCGAAGATGTAGGAGGAATCTATCTTTAAGGTCCTCTGTGAAAGTTGAGCCTATTGCCTCTCCATCCCAGACCTGGCTTAGAATTTAAAAAATTTGGAGGTGACGTGGGTTGGATGGGTCACAGAGATGAGGTGTAACTCCTTTATGTGGCCTATGATTTTCGTTCCAGAAACATTCCAGTCTCAAAACCTAGATTGCCTGTATTTTCTAGGTAAAGAATATATATTCATTCACTCACATAATACAACAAATAAGATTTCTTGAGTCAATTGGTGCCCGATAGTCGTGATTTTGTAATTTGTCATAATTTTCTGCTTTATCATAGCTAAATTCTTCTGCCTGGTTTTCAAGGTCTGCTATAATTACTTTCACCTAATCTATGCAGCTTTATTTCCTAGTATTTTTCCTAAATGCAACCGTCTCTCTATTCAGGTCAACAATGGCCTTCTCCTTCCCTCTGTGCCTTGCTTAGTTCATTCTATCTGCCCTCCACAATGGATTACCCGCCCCCAACTCCCATCTTCCCCAAAGTCTACATGTAATTGTCGAAATCCAAATCCAGGTCCGTCCAGCTCTTCCTTGAAGACTTCCTTAGGCAGTCTATCTTTCACTGGTCTTCCTCTTCTTTGACTCCTACGGCACATGGGTTGTCACATCTTGTATTTCACATCTTAATTATATTCGGTCCTTTTTTGGTTCATGTACGTTAGGCTTATTTTAGTATATTTTTCTTGATGGCAGCAAACAAGTGGTGTACTTCCCCCTCTCTCTTTCTATTTTTTAAAATTTTAAACATTATTTTATTTGGTCATTTTCGAACATTATTCATTAGAAACAAAAATCACTTTTTTCCCCTCCTTCCACCCCTCCCATTGGCGATGCGTGATTCCTCTGGGTGTCACATTCCCCCTCTCTCTTTCTGATGAATTAACAAAGTTCTAAGCATTGAATTCTTGCAAAGTACTCAATAAAAAGTGTGTTTTAGTTGCTTGGTTAAGGGAACTATGTCAACCTCTTAGCTTTTTTGGTAGCTCAATCCTTAAAATCTAAAAGCCAAGGGGGGCAGCTGGGTGGCTCAGTGAATTGAGAGCCAGGACTAAAGATGGGAGGTCCTGGATTCAAATCTGGCCTCAGACACTTCCCCGCTGTGTGACCCTGGGCAAGTCACTTGACCCCCATTGCCCAGCCTTTACCACTCTTCTGCCTGGGAGCCAATACACAGTATTGACTCCAAGACAGAAGGGAAGGGTTTAAAAAAAAAAAAGCTTTCCTGTATTTCTCTATGTTCTTAATATTCTCAATTCAGTTTAGTTTTGTTTTATTTTTAAGAAGCAGGAATATTCCATCACACTCACAAGCCACAGTTTGTTTATCCCTTTCACAACAGAAAGACGTTTTATTATATTTCTAGTTCTTTGCTACTAAAACAGCTATTATAATAAATATTTTATTATGTATCAGCACTTTGTTTTAGCAATAACCCCCTTGGGGTATTTTTCTAACCTGAGATCTATAAATAGAGTCTATTTATTATACACATATTTAGTACCCTTTGAAATTACAATCCAGAATTGATTAAGATAATACACAGCTACACCAAAGGTGTCCATCTTTTATTAGACCCCTTTATATTTCGGAGTGCCATTTTGCTTAGTTTTTTGATAGTTTGCTGAAGATGAGGTAAAATCAAAGAACTGTTTATTTTAATTTTTGACTATTAGTGATTTGTAACAATCTTTCATATAGTCAATAGGAATTTGAAATTCATTTTTTATTACCTTTGATCACTTGTCCATATGAAAATGTCTCCTGATCTAATGTTTGTGTTCATTCACTATATATCACACATATTAGACCTTCATCAAAAATTAATGGGAATATTTTCTCCCAGGCGACTTATTCCTTTATATCTTTAGTGTGTTGATTTTGTTCTACAGAATGATTTTCAATTTCAATTATTTGAATTGATCTAGTTTATATTTGGGGATTTTCATTCCTTTTCTATTTGAGATATCTCTAGTTGATATTTGAGATGTAGATGAAGCTATTTTGTCTGTTCATTTCTATTGGCTATTAAGAATAACATAGATTAAAAGGTACCCAAATATTCTTGAAAAGAAGAGGGAAATAGAGTATCTCACCCAGGCCATATTGGGTCTTCACTTATATGAATCCAAGGGGACATTCCATGTCCAATCAAAGCAGCTAGAACATAATTTTGTGTTGGATGAAAATTATAGGGGTAACTGGGCGGCTCAGTGGATTGAGAACCAGGCCTAGAGGTGGGAAGTTTCAGGTTCAAATCTAGCCTCAGACAAATGTCTACCCCTAGATGTGTGACCCTGGGCAAGTTGGTTAACCCCCATTGCCTGGCTCTTACCACTCTTCTGCCTTGGAGCTAATACACAGTATTAATTCTAAGATGGAAAGTAAGGATTGTTAAAAAAGAGAATTTTAAGGAATAAGATCATAATAAAGGAGAGTCTGTTGTGATTAAGATTTTTAATGTCAAATATTGAGAAGATTTTAAAGACCTTCTAATTCACTACACTCAGTTTAAGATGAGGGAAGAGATACCCGTAAAGCTAACTTCTGTTTTAGAAATATAAAAAAAGGGATGTAGCCTAGAGGGGAGGCTTGTACCCCGAGGTATGGAGAGAAAGGGAGAAAGAGGAGAGACCCCTTCTCAATGCGGGGTTCAAGGGAGACAACAGATGTAACGGGTCGGCTCACAGAGAAGAGAGGAGGTTTGGAGATCTTCTCCCTTCTGCCTTCCCTCCATAGCTCAAGATGCTCTCCCTGATTCGCTCTTGTCCCTCTTGTCCCCCCTCCACTACTCGAGATCAAAAAGTCTCCCCTTGATCCCATTCACTCACACTCAGCTTGGGGAACAGATAACTTTTTAATGTTAACTCAATCAGGTGATACAAAAGGAATAACCGGCAGGGAAGAATGGGAAAAGAGGTCCCTGTCTCTATCTAAACCCTTTTCCTCCCTCCTTGAGTTTGGGGGGAACTTGGGCGTTGGCATCCTGAGCCCCCCGAGAGAAAGTCAGGCTGACTCACCCCTGGGGAACAGGAGCTGAGGTAGTCTGCTCAGGTTTCTCTTCAGGAAGTCCCTTCAATTGGGAAGTGTTGGGAGAAGGATTTGGTCAACAGCAGGAAAAGTGGGAAACCCTCAGGAGAAAGTCTTTTTCGCCTTCTCTCTTTGATGTCCCAAGACCGAGAGACCCTCCCTGCTCTCCAGCCAGAGTCTTCTCCCCTCCGGATTCCACTCCTGGGCCCCTCCCTGTCGAGGTGATCAGCTTCACACACTCTTCAGTCTGGCACTTTTCCTCTAGTGCCAGCCTCGGTGGACAATACAGGACCAGAATACAGGTCTTTGTAAAGCTCTAAAATATGTCTGCTGCTCCAGGCATCCCTTTTCTTTCAAGGATAAAGGAGAAAAGGGGAGGCTAAGTTCAGGTCCTACCCAACCTTGGAGCCAAATGGTCTCAAAATCGATGTGACAATTTAGAATTTCCTAAGTTGTGTGTGTGTGTGTGTGTGTGTATCCTTGTGGGAATCCTTCCATCTTTTTCTCTAGATGGAAAACTTTCAAATTTACTCATGTAGAACCTTGAAAGGAACAGATTCATAAGCCCCAACAAGATGTAAAGTCCCACAATAGGATAGTTAATATTATCATAGTCAGATCTTTTAAGAAATCCAAAGGTAAATGACAAGTTAATTTTCAGTTTATTGTTAAAATTGTGGTTTTTCTCTGAATATATACATATATATATATAGTAGTAGTCGTCGTAGTCTCTCGGTAACCGAGGATGACGGTTGTCTTTGTGCGTTTCTGTGCACACAGACGCCTGGGCATGAAGATTTCAGTGGAAGAGTCGATGCACAGACAGTCCCTCTCTCGGCCTTGGAAGCCTGGGTCCAGCGGCACGAAAAGCCGTTACAGCTGGAGACTCCTCAGCTGCACTGGATGGCCCTGCTTATCTATATATATATAAGGTGGTTGCCGGGGATTTAACTTCTAAATCCCAAAACGAATTACTAAAGTAAATGAAATTTATATTTATTTACAATATTATAATAGAAGGAAGATATGGAGGAATAGGAATGAGAAAGAGAGAAAACTCTGGCTTCATCTACCAGTTTAGAATTCCTAAGTCCCAGTCAGGGGAAGAGTCTCCAGATGATGGGCCTTTCCTGGAGGCCTCACACCTCCCGAAACGCAGGGTCACTAAGTCCGCTTTTCACCAACAATGACGGTCTAAATGAAGTCTGTATTCCAGTCGCTCCTCCGAGTCAGTGCCCGAATCTCCACATGCCCAAATGTCAGAATGTCTGTCATCCCTTCAGCTCCGAGTGACTGACTCTGTCCGAACTCATCCGAATGTCTGAATCCAAATTACTCTTCAGTCTTTTTTTCCCTCTATGTAAAGACCTTTTTCTCTTGCGTCACCTCCTCTAAATTTTAACGTCTACCCATCACAGCAGACGCTTTTCTCCAGGAGTGCCCATTCTTTAGTTCTTGCCTTCTTGGGTTAGATTATATCTTTTTGGGGTTACTAAATTCCTCTTTTGTTAAGTTCACCTTTTGTAACACTGAAGGTACTTAGCTCTTCCTATATTGTGAAGATTGAATTATAATCCACAATCTAGTTTTAGATTTTAATCTACAAAAAAGCTGATAACTCAGCATTTTAAGTACATCTAGCCATTTTAACCACAAAAAAGGTGTTAAGCAACTACAAAATGTGACCTTACCAAAAAAGGTGTTAAGTAACTACATAAGTAACCTAACCAAAAAAGGTGAGAACTAAAGAGTGGGCAGTCCTGAAGAAAAGTGTCTGCTGTGATGGGTAGACGTGAAATTTAGGGGAGGTGACACAAGAGAAAAAGGCCCTTAGGAGGACCAAAAGGGCAAAAGAGGATTCATTTCATACTCGAGATATATTCGATTTGAGTTTCAAGTTGGAGGAGGATCTCTGACTCAGAGCTGACTCAGGGGAGAGACTGGAAGACAGACCCTTGAGGAGAGACCAGGAGACAGACACCCAGACTTCTTTCCATTTAGATTGTCACTGTTTGGTGAGCGAAAGGTTGACTTAGTGACCTTGCATTTCTCTTCCCCTGGCTGGGGCTTAGAAACTCTAACTGATATCAGAAGAAGCCAGAGTTTTTTTCCCCTCTCTCATTCCTTAATATCTTCCCTCTATTGTAAATAAACTACCATAAATTCTATTTACTTTAGTGATTCATTTTGGGATTTAGAAATTAAATACCTGATGACCACCTATATGTAAGTAGTAAGAGTCCAACCACAAATAATTTTAATACAATATATGGTAAGAATTATTGAGCTGGGAGGCAGATATATAGACCTGGATTTGTCCCAAGAAAAGGATATCAACAAACTACATAGACAATTCATTAAAAATTGTTGCAAAGTGGTTAAAGATCACTTTAAGTCTAGGTGCCCAGGCATTCTATTGATCTTAAGGAATTGAGGAAGGTAGCAATCTACATTTTTAGGGCCATGAATATAAACATGAGGAGAACAAAGAAGAAATGGAGGTTGTAAAGAAAGAGAATAAAATTTTAAGAGAAAAAGTAGAAGAAAAAAACCCCAAGAAGTTACCATATCCCCTTTGCAGAAATCCACAAATCAATCATTAATCTGCCATTCCTGTGGAAAAAAGGGTCACATAACGATGGTCTATAGAAACTGGAATCAGATAGTAAATAATATGAATTTTAGAAATAATGGTAATTCCAGAAATAACAGATAAGAATAACCATAATTATAATAAAAATAATTACAGAAATACACATCCAGAGGAGGAAAATGATGACACAAAATACGCAACAGCAAGATATAAAAAGTGGAGCTCGTCCACACTATACTCAGGGTGAAAAAATCCCCCTCACTGTGGAGGATCCCAGAGAAATTCCCAAGAATCTTTATAAAGGTGTGAAGTGGCAGCAAGAGCTTGGAATCAAAAAGTGGAACCTTTGATTTTCCAGATGCTGATATTTTAATTCTAATTATCCCTATACATTCCCAAACACACAGTAATGAACCCCATGTAACCCTAAAAGTGGAAAACTTGCACTATGATTGCCTTTCAGATACTGGAGCATTTAGAACATTCCTGGTGAGTAAACCAGATGCAAAATGAAACTGTATTAGCTCTCTACATGTAGTAGGCATATCAGAAACACTTCAAAAGTTCCCCAGATTTTTTCCTCAAATGTTACCCATGGGACCCTTATCTTTAGAATATTCTTTTCTATTAATGTCTGGATCCCCCACAAATCTGTTGGAAAGAGATCTATTACATAAACTTAAAGCCAGAATAACTTACACTCCAGATGGATCTATGTCATTAGAATTACCTGAGGAATCTTTAAATTTGCTCCATGTACTTCTCTCAGAGACAGGAGGTAAGAGAGGCTCCCATATTTGAAATACCAGCTGATATGCCTGAGTCTCTTTGGGCCACATTTCTTCCAATTGTGACAAGGAAATCACTTTAAAAGACTGATATGTATTAATTTAAGGTCACCAAGGAATTCAGCTATGTAATTCCTAAATGAAAACTCAAGTCAGCAGTCAATCTTTTATGGAGTTTAATTACAAACAGGAGGAAGAAAGGTATTAGAGATAGAGAGAGAGAGGGAGAGAGAAAGGGGAGAGAAGGGAATAGGGCTTAAATACCCCCTCTGTTTAGGCTGGGCCAAAGGGCCCAAGCCCTTAGATAGCTGGGGCAAAGAAAGGAGATCAGTCCCTATTACTCACGTGACCAAAATGGAGAAACAGTCTCAGGGGCCTCCACCTCCAGCTTCCTTCAGAGCCAACCCTCAAAGCACCACCTCTCAGACCAAAAACCTCTCCAACCAACCACCCTCAGTCCTCAGACCCCTCTATCTTTAAGGAACGCACATATTGATTCAGACATGGGAAGTCATTTTACAGATAGTTTTATCCCAGGAATATTTTTGTCTAGGGATAACTCCCAAATTCCATGTACCATACCATCCCTAGAGCTCAGGCCAAGTTGAAAGAATGAATGGAGAGCTTAAAACTATGATTGGAAAATTATGCACTGAGATATATAAAGTGACCATAAATTCTACTTCTAGACCTAAATTATTTTAGAAGCAGGCCTAGGGGAGATCTACACATCTCACCATTTGAGATGCATTTTAGATTACCCCCCCCCCATATAGGCCAAGCCTTTTAGGCTTTTTAGTCCTGCATATACATCACTATTAGGGGGAGATACTTCTGCTTCCTATATACAGGAATTGCCGAACAAATTGTGAGAACTCCATCAATCAGGAGCTGCAGTACAAGGAGGAACAACAGACTCTTCACTTCAAGACCAGAAACCAGGAGACAAGTTATACATAAAGAATTTCCAGTGCACAGGAGCAACTCAGTCTTCCTGGGAAGGTCCATTTAAAATATTGTTAACCACTCCCAACAGCTATAAAAATTGGAGGAAAAAAAATCTTGAATTCATTGCTGTCCAATGTACCTTCTGTTGAAACCGATTGACTATTCTGTCACAAGCATTGGAGATAAAAATACATGGGCAACTGGATACTGCTTTTGGCAACACATTGAATTCCTGAGATTTTATTTTATTATTGCTTTTTCTTTTATTTTTAATAGAATATTTGGATTTTTCTTCCCTTGTTCTCATTTCTTTTACTTAAAAGTACATATAATCAATATTCTTCCTGACTTTGCAGTAAAAAAATCCCTGAAGTGTATCTGTTCTAATATTAATGCATGGCCAAGAGCTTTAGACCATGATAACCTGCCATTTAATGATAAATGCTATGGGACTATGATTGATGAGTACTCCTGATTCGAGGAGACAGTAAAAAAAGAACCATTATACAGTGTCAAGAAGCACAAAGTCAAGGAAACCAACCAATCTCAGTGGGATTGATGAGATTCTTTGCCAAGAGAACTTGAACTTCTTTGGGGTTCAAGATTGAGACTGTTTGACACACATCAGGCACAAGTCTTCCCCTGTGCCACATTCTACTAAACACATCACTTTTGGTGGCAATTCCTGGCTCCCCTATTACTGTGAGAAAAGGGAAAACCAGGGCAGAGAATGCTATTTCCCATTTGCTGCTAAAATCTAGTCCTTTTTAATCATATAATATGGAAACATTTTGTAGTTCTGGCTTATAATGGGCAAGTGCACAGTTACTGCATTTTGCCATAGACTTGTGGGACCCAAATCACTGATTTGGACCATGATAAAAGGTTTTATTGTAAATTATTTACTAACAAGCTTCTATATGCATAGAACTTTCTAAATATTTTGATAACTATTTTGAATTCTTTTTTCTCCAAATTTTTTTTCTATTTTATTTTCCTTCCATGTTTTTGGCTTTTCTTTTGATAAACTGACTTATAAAACCCAATAACTGAACCATGTATCCTCAGTTGATCCTGGTATTGGTCAACACCCTCCTCAACAAGATTGTATTTTTCATAAAACCTAAACATTTGAAATTGTTTGAGAAAAATTTCATGGGAAAAAAAAACTTGCTAAATCCTTGATTGCAGAAAACGAACTGTTAGGAGAAAGCTGACTACAGAGACCTAAACTGCATCAAGAAGACACCCAAGGCTTTTAACTACTGCTTGACTCAGCCTGAGCCAGAGCAATTTAAATTAATTCTCTCTCCTTCCCTTAATTCCTTCTCTTTATTAAGATCTCCATAAATCCTCGGCTGACTTGGGTATTTTCATATTTGGGAATTTCCCATGGTGACCACTTTTTAAATCAAAACACTAAAATTATCCTTACACTTCTATTGACTTTTTGTCAATGAGCCTACAAAATGCTGGTTTTACTCTCTCCTATTTTCTTCTTACCTCTATTTGTTTACTTTTAGAAGGTGCAATATAGCATACACTTGTAGTTAGAAGACTAGAGGAATGAGCTGGTATATTAATCAGGGAGACTAGTCTTCTGAAGAAGGGATTAGCTATCCCCTGCTTATTTTTAGGTTTAATCACAGAAGTGTATACACACCTTTTTATCTTTCAGTGGGAGACTTTTGTGACCCATATGTGATAAAGTGGGAAATGAATTAGAAATGGCTATCTTCTGGGCAGTCCTAAGCAAAGCTAAAGCTACAATTGGATGACATGAAGTGGAAGGAATGAACAGGAAGAAACTCAAAGAAGTGTCTTTAAAAGCAGTTAGAGCTTTCAATGAGTAGTAGTTCTTTGGATTTTGGAATTCAAGGTGGAGACTGGTGAAAGGATATGCTTTGTGGGGCTGAGACTCTGGCAATGTTGACACAGCTCTTGGACATTCCCTTAGAAATACACAGTGGATATGTGAAAAGGCTTTTTCCTGGTTTTCTGGAGGGACTAGCCTCTGGAGAGGCCTCCACCTTGGAAAAGGCTTCATGGATAGAGACCTTGTTTTGTTCAACACCAGCCCTTGGTTGAAAGTTGAAGGCCCTCCAGTTGAGGACTAATTAGCCCTACCAGACTAAAGCTAGGTATGGAGCAAATAACCTAGCTTGTTAGGCTAGATTTCTTACTCTGCCCTTTCTCATTTCTCTACTTCAATTCTCTCTCCTTTTATAAATAAACTACCATGAAAACTAGTTTTAAATTCAGATATAATTGCCGTTGATCACATTTTAATATTTTTGCTATTTGAAAATAATTTCACATCTACATATTTGAATATCCTTAATCTACACACTAATTCTGATTGAGAAAGGTGAGAGCTCAACGTATTGAATGCCTTGTTTCTGTGATGTACAGTATAAGGAAAGATTATGAGACTGGCTCTAAACTAACTTTACTTAAGCTAAGGTAATGGGGGAATGGAAAAATAGGAGATCTATACTTTCCTCATTACTCCATTTAGCTTGCTATTCTGTGGCCACATTAAGGGGCCCTAGCCATGCTCACAGAGAAGCTGAGCCATAAACAAAACTGAAAGAAAGGAGCTTGGATATCTGCTCTTGCCTTAGTTGATCAAACCTTTTCTCTGCCCACTAACACACAAATATCATGTTGGGAGGCAACCATGGATTTCTATTTTGACTGGGCCACCCAAGGGGACAGTACAGGAGCTACTCAGGTGACATCACCCTGCAATCATTTCATGATTTCTCCATTGGTGCCACTCTATTCTAACTCAATGATTTCCATCACAGAATCCTCACCTGATTCAAGCTTGGGCTCACACTAGGTATGTTGCCCCAGAAAGGGGAGATGGTATATTTCTTTCACACAACAGTAAGATAACAGGTATGAGTGAATGTCTTTCCACATTGCTTGCATTAATAATGTTGCTCCCTATTGTGTATCTTCTGATGATAAGCAAAACCATAGCTCTAAGTGAATGTCTTTTCACATTGTTGGCATTTGTAAGGCCTCTCCCCAGTGTGGACCCTCTGATGTACAGCAAGATCAGAGTTCCGACTGAATGTCTTTCCACATTGCTTGCATTCATAAGGTTTCTCCCCAGTGTGTATCCTCTGATGAGAAGTAAGACCAGAGCTATAACTAAATTTCTTTCCACATTGCTTGCATTCAAAAGGCTTCTCCCCAGTGTGCAACCTCAGATGTACAGCAAGAGCAGAGGGATGATTGAATGTCTTTCCACATTGCTTGCACTCATAAGGTTTCTCGCCAGTGTGAATCCTCTGATGACAATTAAGACCAGAGGTCTGACTGAATGTCTTCCCACATTGCTTGCATTCATAAGATTTCTCCTCAGTGTGAAGATTCTGATAAGCAAGATCAGTGGTATCCCTGAATGTCTTTCCACATTACTTGCACTCGTGAAGTCTCTCCCTAGTGTGTATCTTCTGATGTACAGTAAGACCAGAGTTCTTACTGAAGGTCTTTCCACACTGCTTGCACTCATAAGGTTTCTCCCCAGTGTGCGTCCTCAGATGATGAACAAGATCAGACCTCCGAATGAATGTCTTTCCACATTGCTTGCATTCATGAGGCTTCTCTCCAGTGTGTGTACTCTGATGATAAGCAAGACCAGACTTCTGAATGAATTTCTTTCCACATTCCTTGCATTCATAAGGTTTCTCCCCAGTGTGAATCCTCTGATGATAAGCAAGACGACAACTCAGAGTGAATTTCTTTCCACATTGATTGCATTCATAAAGGTTCTCTCCAGTGTGTAGCCTCTGATGATAAGCAAGGCCAGAGCTTTGACTGAATGTCTTTCCACATTGGTTACATTCATGACGTTTTCCCCCAGTGTGCGTACTCTGATGATAAACAAGACGAGACTTCTGAATGAATTTCTTTCCACATTCCTTGCATTCATAAGGTTTCTCCCCAGTGTGAATCCTCTGATGAGCAACAAGACGAGACCTCCGAGTGTATGTCTTTCCACATTGCTTGCAATCATAAGCTTTCTCCCCAGTATGCAGCCTCTGATGATCAGCAAGACCAAACCTCCGACTGAATTTCTTTCCACATTGCTTGCATTCATAATCTTTCTCCTCAGTGTGGATGCTCTGATGTACAGCAAGACTGGAGTTATAAACGAATCTCATTCCACATTGCTTGCATTCATAAGGTCTCTCCCCAGTGTGCAGATTCTGATGATAAGCAAGATCAGAGGTATTCCTGAATGTCTTGCCACATTGCTTGTATTCATGAAGTTTCTCCCTAGTGTGTATCTTCTGATGTTCAGTAAGACTATAGTTCTTTCTGAAAGTCTTTCCACATTGCTTACACTCATAAGGTTTCTCCCCAGTGTGCGTCCTCAGATGATGAACAAGATCAGGCCTCCGAATGAATGTCTTTCCACATTGTTTGCATTCATGAGGCTTCTCTCCAGTGTGCGTACTCTGATGATAAGCAAGACCAGAGCTCTGAACGAATGTCTTTCCACATTGCTTGCATTCAAAAGGCGTTTCCCCAGTGTGAACCCTCTGATGATAAACAAGACGACATCTCAGAGTGAATTTCTTTCCACATTGCTTGCATTCATAAAGGTTCTCCCCAGTGTGTAGCCTCTGATGAGAAGCAAGGCCAGAGCTTTGACTGAATATCTTTCCACATTCCTTGCATTCATAAGGTTTCTCCCCAGTGTGAATCCTCTGATGAGCAACAAGACGAGGCCTCCGAGTGTATGTCTTTCCACATTGCTTGCACTCATAAGGTTTCTCCCCAGTATGCAGCCTCTGATGACCAGCAAGACCAGAGCTCCGAGTGAATTTCTTTCCACATTGCTTGCATTCAAAACGTTTCTCCCCAGTGTGGATCTTCTGATGGGAAACAAGATCAGAGGTCTGACTGAATGTCTTCCCACATTGCTTGCATTCATAAGATTTCTCCTCAGTATGCAAATTCTGATGATAAGCAAGATCAGAGGTATTCCCGAATATCTTTCCACATTGCTTGCATTTGTGAAGTTTCTCCCTAGTGTGCATCTTTCGATGTACAGTAAGACTATAGTTCTTACCGAAAGTCTTTCCACATTGCTTGCACTCATAAGGTTTCTCCCCAGTGTGCGTCCTCAGATGATGAACAAGATCAGACCTCCGAATGAATGTCTTTCCACATTGCTTGCATTTATGAGGCTTCTCTCCAGTGTGTGTACTCTGATGATAAATAAGACTAGAGCTCTGAGTGAATGTCTTTCCACATTGCTTGCATTCATAAGGCTTCTCCCCAGTGTGAATCCTCTGATGATAAGCAAGACGACATCTCAGAGTGAATTTCTTTCCACATTGCTTGCACTCATAAAGGTTCTCTCCAGTGTGTACCCTCTGATGATAAGCAAGGCCATAACTTTGCCTGAATGTCTTTCCACATTGGTTGCATTCATGACGTTTCTCCCCAGTGTGCATCTTTCGATGTACAGTAAGATTATAGTTCTTACCGAAAGTCTTTCCACATTGCTTGCACTCATAAGGTTTCTCCCCGGTGTGCGACCTCAGATGATAAACAAGACCAGAGCTCTGACTGAATGCCTTTCCACACTGCTTGCATTTGTAAGGTTTCTCCCCAGTGTGAATCCTCTGATGAACAACAAGACGAGACCTCAGACTGAATTTCTTTCCACATTGCTTGCATTCATAAGGTCTCTCCCCAGTGTGCATCTTCTGCTGTCCAAAGAGACTGGCCCTGTGCATAAAAGTCTCTCTGCACTGATTACTTTCAATAGATTTTTCCTCAGTGTACATTCTTTGATGTTCCTTATGAGATGAACTTTGAGGTGTAACACAGAATTCCCTGGAATAAAAGTTATCATGACCATCACTCAAGAATCTTTGTAGGTCCATTTCTTCCAAAGGAAGGCTCACTTCTGTTGGATTCACCTTCATTTCAGATCTGATCTTTCCTAAAGGAAACAGTAAAACATACACATATAGTGACATATACACCTATAAAGCAATCTCTTTCCTTTCCTTCGTTGTCAGAATATTAACTACTTTATATCCTCTCAGGTAAGAAGAAAAGTCTTCTCATTCATTTAATTTATTTTTAATTTAAATTTTTAAAATTTATTTTAATTTATTTTCAATTTATATTAATAAATAATTAATTTAATGCATCCTTTGAAAAATGCCATTACCTCAAAGCTAAAAAACTATTTAAATAACAAACGGCCTCCCAAGAGATCTCATTGGCTCTTCATAACAAATCTGGGATTTTGCACAGGGTAGCTTTATTACATTCCTATCTGAGACCATGATGTCAGAAAGGCTGAATGAGTAACAATCCAAAATCTTTACAGCTGAGCCCAAATCTTGAGACTGGGTGTAATTTCGACACTACCCGACAATTCATTTTCAATCTTTTAGCTTTGATTTTCTTTGTCTATATATACAATCCTCTATAGGTATGACACCACTCTGTGGATGTAGACTAAATGTTCCTTTTATTTTATCATCTCGCACCTCTGTAAGCATTAAGTAATTCCCTTCATGATTGCTTTCAATCTTATTTTTTGGTCCAGTATCTCAGATCAGATGAGGAAATTTAGAACGCTTTTTTTGCATTTATCCAAGGTATAAGAGATTTTGTTGTTCCCTACTCCTTGATATCAGCCATTACTTTTCTTTAGATGCCTCCTTTCACCCAAAATCCTTCTATAAAATACAATTTCAACAAATATATGGCATGTCTCATACAGTAAGCTGAGTACATGATCCTTCTGTAAGGAAATGAGAAGGAAAGCATGTACAATTCTCTTCTTATTTTCCCTGAATCTTAAAAACTTGCTAGGACTTTTAATGGTGGGCAAGTCAAAGGAGTTCTTTTGGTCTCAGGCTCCTCAATTATAACATGGACATTATATTATCAAGTAACTCCCAAGGTTCCTATAAGGAACTAATGAGAAAATATTTATAAAGTGTATCATACATACTAGGGGCCATATGCAAAATCAAGCCCCAAACTGAACTCCTTTGGAGATTGTCCTGGAAGATTGTCTTAGAGAAGATAGTCTTCTAGAGATAGTCTTAGATAGTCTTCAAGGGAGATTCGCTGGACACTACAGCTTGGATTATGGGCTCAAAGCTCAGTTTCTACTGCAACTCTGACTCTTGGAATACTTCATTGAATGACTAAAAAGCTTACCCCTTTTCTATCTTCTGGAGAGAACAACTTCCATCTTGGAGGAGGCTGTGGTAATTACTCACCACTGGCTCTCCTGGCTGAGGACTAGCACATGTATTTTCCCTAACCTCTCTCATATTTCTCTTCTTTATTCTTTCCTCTCTATTTGTAAATAAAGGTTCTGACTCAAGATACAAATACTGGTGACCACATAATTTTGAATAATCATTGTTCCACAATGAATTTAACTTCTACATTTGTATGCTCAGGGCTTAAATATGTTCCTAGAACGTATTGATCATTTAATACATGTTTAATGACTGGACCCAGTGATTATGTCAGGCCCAACCTCTACCAGGATCCTTGCATTCTGATCTCTCTTCTAGAAGGCAAATGCATGCTCTGGCCTCACCTGTGTTGCTTTCCCTCTCTTGCCCTTATTTCTCAGCTGTTGACAGTAACTGTATTTGAACTAGAGCAGACCCAATCCTGAAGATCTCAGAGGCTTCTCTCTCTAGGCTCTCAACTTCTTAAAGTGAGGTGCTGTGATCACCTAATTGTCCAATAACAGGACAAAGACTGAGCCCCAGAGATCAGGAAAGAGCCTCGGCTGATGATTTAGGAAAGTCGAAGCCTTGGATGGATTCCAAGAAAGGCAACAGTCTTCACTCCCACTCAGGGGCTGCAGGGCAATGGAGAGAAGGAAAATGACGAAACCAGCTGCCTGACTCCATCCTACATTGAGGTTCTCTGACCTCATCTTGGTCCTCACCATGGCAAGGCAATCCTGTATCATCTGCCTAATGGATTCCCTTTGCCATGTAGCACAGTAACCTTCCAAATATTTCTCTGGTCTCCAGGTCTATCTTATGGCTTCTTCCCACCCCCCTACCTCACCTTCTGAGCTCATAACTTGACCTCATATTTCATTGAACAAAAGCAGAACCTTTCTGCAAAGTTCTCTTATCCGCCACATCTCACCCAGCCTCCTTTTCCTCTCTGGTCTCAGAATTAGAGGAAAAGTCATTCTTCTAGGTAAGAAAATTTCTTTCCATGGACAAATAATTCCATCCCATCCCTCATCTATGCCTGTCTATTCCTCCCTGTAGGGCCCCCATTATTCTTTCATCTTCAGCCATTCCCACACTAATGAGTTAATGATTCTCTTCCTCTGGGAACCAATAAACCAATTCTCACCAATGCTCCAAACACTCTTACTTGATCTCATCCTCTCCAAGAGATACTATCAAACATCTGTCCTCAGGTTCAAGGATAAACTGCTAGAGATGGTCATTTGCAGTGAGTTGTATCTGTGCCTTTCTCTTGTTTTTTCTGCTATTCTTTTCCACAAATTTCTCAGTCTGGCTCCCCTGAAGGCCCAGACCACCTCCCTGCATTAGACCCCTCTAATGGTACTTCACTTTAGAGCCTTCCCTGCCTTGATTGGCTGCCGGGGAGCTGGGATCTAGAGGGCTTTTGCAAAACTATCAGCAAGCTGTCTACTCCAGCAGAGGGTGACCTCCATGAGGGCAGAGTATATCCACTGAAGCCCTTTATGTACCTCATAACATCCAAGAACCTGGCACAGAGCAAGCATTCATACACATTTCTGGATACTAAAGAGCTCTGCGAAGATGAGCTCAGCTTTTCTAGCCCCTGAAATAGACTTCTAGGCCACTCAGTTCCAAACACTGACTTCTTAGAGGGTGACAGACTGATCCCCTGAAAGGAGCAGATAGGAAATGGAGTCTAACAGCCTCATGGTACAAATATGGAAGCAGAGGCTCTGGGGTTGTGACATCATCCTGCCCCAAAACTAATCATGGCTTCATCAGAGCAGCCAGAAACCTCTAGTCACCCCGGCTGCCCCACACCTCTCCCCCAACCCCACCCCCGTGCCTGGGCAATAGCACCTCAGGCCTTCTTGCTCCAGGATGCATGGGGCTTCTCTCTGCTGTAAGATCATGTCTGCTGGGGGAGCTGAAAGCCCTGGACATGGAAGCAGGGAGAAAGATGGAGAGAAGCTCATCACTGAGTTCTCTTATGGAAAGGTGGGGGAGTTCAGTGACTCCACTCACACACTCTCTCCACTGGGTTCCCAGAGGAGTCTGCTCTCACCTCTCAGTATCTGTAATGCCAGAGCCCAGGGTAGGATGTGCCTGTTACCCTTCTGGGAGACCTCAAATGAGCAAAAGCCCCATCTCCCCCATCCTGTTCTGGACCATTCTGGAAGAAACTCCTAAACTCCCACACTGGGTCCAAGGGTCAGTGTTCCAGGTCAATATGAGGCCCCAGACACAGGGATCTTGAGGGATTACCCTTTGTCCCATCACCCGCTTATTTCTCCCTCCCTGCCACCTCTCTAAGCTTCATGGACTCTTCTCTCAAGGTTCTCTGTATCTTCTCTTGAGGGAACTCAACAATCTTTGTTGGGCCCAATGCCATTTCTCAGCCAGTCCACTCATCCTGACAATCACAGAGGAGGGCAAGCAGGGCCTCCAGGAGGCTTACTGGGACTACTGGAGGAGAGTCTCCACAGTTAGTGTGGGGAGGGAAAGGGGAAGGGGAAGGGGGAAGAAGGTTGTAGAATCAATCTGAAAGCAGAACATTAGGATCCGGGGCATTTTCTTAAGAGAACCTTGGACTCAGTTCATAGTTTTCCATCACCTCGAAATGAGAGGCAGCAAGAAAGGGAAGGGGGCACGGACCTGAGATTAGAGGCAGGAAGCCCTCAACTGATATTTTACCACATACGGCTCCCATGTGGATGCCTCAGAACAAGTCACTTAATTTCATCTATTTCCTCATCTGTAAAATGGGGGTAATTGTGTCACTGAATTAGGAAGATGAAGGTAAGGACGAAGTGCATTAACATTGCAGAGAAAACCCTCAGGTGTGATGAGCACTGTATCCCTTCCCTCCCTTCCTCACTGGCTCTGCTAGAGGCTTAGGGCAGTAGGAGGGAAGACTAAAGGCAAGCCTGATCTCCTGGGGACACCTAGGAGCTGTGAGAAGCAGGGAGAGGCTCCTTACCCACAGAGAGCAGGTTCCGGACATTCTCCAGCATCACCTCCCTGTACAGCTCCTTCTGGGGAGGGGACAAGAGGCGCCACTCCTCCCGCGTGAAGTCCACAGCCACATCCTGGAACGTCACCACCTCCTAGAGCAGCCCAAGAGAGAGCACAGAGGGCTGAAATCTACATCAGAATAAAGAGCCCACCTCTGGTCAGTTACAGGAGGAAACTGACATACAGAGAAGGGAGGGGCCCAAAGTCCCGCCCATTGTCAGTGTCAGAGCCAGCAACACAAACTGAGTCTGTAAGAGCCCAGGATGCTCCTGAAGGAAGCTGAGGAGCTTCTGTTGTGTGAAGGCAAATCTCTAGGGACCTCCAGTGCAGCTTGGATCCCAAGAGCCCCAGTGATGGGATGTAGGAGTCAGTCACATGTCTGTGGCCCTGTTCTGTGTCCCTGGGCAGCCCGATTCAGTGTGAGTCCTCACCGTGCCAGAGCCTGAGCCTCTCTGCCTCTCTCAAACTCTCTCTCTTTACTCATAAATGTTCATCAATCTGGTAATGAGCCCCCAGATCAGTCTTTACTCCTGACACTGTGGAAGGCACCAGAAAGGAGAGAAGGTGCTCCACAGGGCTCGGGGACTCAGGATGCAGCCCAGGCGACCCATCCTCGGAGAAGGCTGAGCTGATCTCGGATCATTTACTTATTGATCCTATTTACTAGGAACTTGTTTTTGTCTGGTAACTGCTCGAGTCCTGCTTCAGAGAATTACAAGGTATGAAATAACCTTATTAAATAGTGAAAATATTACCTTGAAACGCTGTTCAACTCTTAATCCTGCCACTTTGCTTCCAGATTTACCTACTTCAGGAGAACCATTACATAACTGTAAAACATTACTGTCCATGGCAGAAAAGCCTCGAGATGATCTCCTGGACACTCCCTTAGACAATGCAGATCTGATCTTATTTACTGATGGTTCCTCTTTCGTGAGGGATGGCACACGCTACACTGGAGCTGCCGTAGTCTCAGAATTTGCCACCGAGTGGTCAGCCTCACTACCTTCAAACATTAGCGCTCAAGGAGCAGAACTCATAGCTCTAAAACAAGCTTGCATAATTGCCAAGGATAAAAAGGCAACAATTTATACGGATTCTAGATATGCTTTCGGCATTTGTCACTCAGTCGGGATGCTATGGCTCCAAAGAGGATTTTTAACTTCAGCTGGAAAATCCATAGCTAATGCAGAAATTATTAATGAAGTTCTTTCTGCTCTCAAACTGCCTAAAGCCCTAGCTGTAGTTCATTGCTCTGCCCATACAGGTGGCTCTGACCCTGTCTCTAGAGGAAATGACCGAGCAGATGCCGCTGCAAAACTAGCAGCCATAGAAGGACCTGGATTAAATTTAACATTAACAACCACTGATGATTTAAATTTATCACTTTCCTATAATGAAAAGGAAGTGGAAAAATGGAAACAAAAATTTAAAGCAAAACAAATTAATGGAGTATGGGTGTCATCTGAAGGAAAACCCCTGCTCCCTAGAAGATTCTATAACCAAATTTGCCAATCTATTCATAAAATGGTCATTTTGGCACCCAGGGCATTGTGGACTCTGTCAAGAGAGTATGGATAGCCCCTGGTATAACTACTGTAGCCTCTAAAGTATGTTCAGCCTGCCCTATCTGCCAGGCATATAACCAACATGCATATCGTGGAAAAGCCTTTGGGGGACGTCCTCTGGCTTACACACCTTTTGAACATCTACAGATAGATTTCATAACAATGCCAAAGGCTGGATGTTATAAATTTTGTCTAGTAATTGTAGATCAACTAACCAGATGGCCGGAAGCATTTCCTACGACCCGAGCCACAGCAGATTTTGTTGCAAAGATACTTTTAAAGGAAATTATTCCTCGTTTTGACCTGCCAGCACGTATTGACTCCGATAGAGGGAGTCATTTTACCGTCTTAAACCAAATATATTCTTGCTTGGGGATAACTCCCAAATTCCATGTTCCATATCACCCCCAGAGCTCAGGCCAAGTGGAGAGGATGAATAAAGAACTTAAGACTATGATTGGCAAATTATGCACTGAGACCCATTTAAAATGGCCTGAAATTCTCCCTCTGGCCCTATTTTATCTTAGAAGCAGGCCTAGAGGAGACTTACATATTTCACCGTTTGAGATGCTTTTTGGGCATCCGCCTATACAGGCTAAGCCTTTCTCCCCGGCTTATACATCGCTATTAGGGGGAGATATTACTATTGCTTCCTATATACAGGAGTTACAGCACAAATTACGTGAACTTCATGAATCCGGAGCTGCAGTACAAGCTGGACCATTAGACTTTTCTCTGCATGACCTGAACCCAGGAGATAAAGTTTATATCAAGAATTTCAAGCGAACTGGAGCAACTCAACCTTCATGGGAAGGACCATTCCAAATATTATTAACTACTCCAACATCCATAAAGATTGGAGAAAGAGACTCTTGGATTCACTGCTCACATGTGAAGAAAGCATCTTCTGCTGAGACTGATTGACTGTACACTATCATATGCATTGTGACTCTATCTTATCATGAATTGTGACTCTATCTTATCATATGAATTGGAGATAATAATCCATAGACAAATGGATGCTGTTTTTTCAGGAACACATTAAATAACTGATTTTTTTCTTATTTTTCTTATTTCTTTTCTTTTATTTTTTGATCAGAATATTTGAATTTTTTTTCTCATTTTTTTGTACTGAAGGTACACATAATTAATATTAATATTATTTTTTTCCTGCAGTAATACAAGTTAATATATATACTCTTGCTATAATATCAATATATGCCTAAAAGCTTTAAACTATGGGAACCTGCCATGTATTGATAAAATATTATAGGACTGTGATTAATGTTTGTGTCTGATTCCAGGAAAAGGGATAAAAACAAGGAGCACAGACTAAACCTGAATAGTGCCAATAGAGCACACAAGAAATATTAAAGTGAGACTCGAGGTTGCGACGCTTAACTTATGTTTAAGTCGTAGGACTTCCTTGTATCTACACTCTTTTCGAAGTACTCAAACAAGTAAAAAGCTTGACTATCATGCTGGCTCCCTATATCCCTGAGGAAAAAAAATCAGACGAGGGAATGACATTTCCCCATCAAAATAGAATTCTAATTCTTTTCTTCTTATATTATGGCAACTTCCTGTAGTCTTGGCTACAAATGGCTAAGTGAAATATTGCTGCATTCTGTCCTACATACTTGTGGGATAGAAATTACTTTAAACTGGACCTATACAAGGTCTATTTTGAATTTTTCTTATGTTTTTGATTATTTTTTTATTCTTTTGATAATTGACACATACACCTCCCTAACTGAACCTTGCATTCTGAGCTAAACTTGATATTTTTTTAAATACTTACTTCAGGGGGGATTGTATTTTAATCTAAAATCTAAGAGGGCTTGCTCTGAAGGAGGCTGGAGGTGGAGGCCCCTGAGACTGTTTCTCCATTTTGGTCACGTGAGTGATAGTGACTGATCTCTTTTCTTTGTCTCCGCTATCTAAGGGCTTGGGCCTTTTGGCCCAGCCGAAATAGAGGGGGTATTTAAACCCTATTCCTCTCTCCCTCTCTCTCTCCCTCCCTCTCCCTCTCTCCCTCCCCCCCCTCTCTCTCTCTCTCCCTCTCCCCCCCCCCCTCTCTCTCTCAATACCTTTCTTCCTCCTGTTTGTAATTAAACTCCATAAAAGGTTGACTGCTGACTTGAGTTTTCATTAAGGAATTACATAGCTGAATTCCTTGGCGACCTTAAATTAATATGTATCAGTCTTTTAAAGTGATTTCCTTGTCACAGTGGGCAGTGCTAGACAACTTTGGAAACTCTGTCCCCCGTGAAAAGAACTGACAAGAAGGTACCAGAAAAAACAAGTCCCAAACTCAGTCTGGGAGACTGTTGTGGAGAAGACAGTGTGAAGAGATTATCCTCTGGAGATGGTCTTGGATGGTGTTCGAGGAGCTTTCCTGGAGATTTCAGATTGGATCTCAGCTTCAACTTGGTTCAGAATACTGGATGGCTTTGTGGGTGAGTGAAAAGGGCCGACTCCTTTCCTAGTTTCTGGAAAGTCTAGTTTCCATCTTCGAGAAGGGCCCTCTTGACTTAGGACTAGTAGAGGTATTTTCTCTAACCTCTTTCACATTTCTCTGCTTTATCGTCTCGCCTCTCCTTGGAAAGTAATCTTCTGAGTTGAGATAAGATTTTTGGTGAACACTTTATTTCAAATAAATGAAAGTCCAACCATTAATTTTAACCATTACACATCTCAAGGACCAGACACTTTCATTCCCATTACCTCTAATTTAGCATTTGTTCTGATCTTCTGGGGATCCCCCAAAATGCTAAAGACAGTCTTTGCCCTCCAGTAGCTCACAGTCCAGTGGGGGATGGAAATAATACATAGACACATGGACACAAAGCAAGCTCTGTCTGGGAGGAAAGGGGAAGAATGGAAAGAATTAAGGCACTCTAAGAGGAACAAGGGAACGTTTTTTTGTAGAGAGTTTTTATCTTTAGTTGGGACTTATAGGAAGTTTAAAGGGGTCAGTGATCTGAAAGGTGGAGGAAAAATATTACAGACATGAGGTGAAGCCACTAAAAATGCCTAGAACTAGATACAGCCAAATCACATGGTGGATGGGGAGCCAGATCAGGAGTCAGGAAGATCTGGGTTCTATAATGGGGTTAAAATGTATGGGGTTACTATAAAAGAATGGGTTGGATTATCTAAGAATAGGGTCTCCAGGGATTTAATTAATTCCAAAGAGATTTATGTTAACAATTTATTATAAAATATAGAGTGATAGTAAGAAAATCAGAGAGAGAATAGGATATCTAGCCTACACACTAAGGATTTTGTTCCGGTCCCTGGCATAACTCAAGAAGGGCTAATTATTCTTTAGCCAGAGGGTCCTTGGCCTTGAACCAAGGATAGGAGAATGCACGAAGTCTTTCTCAATAGGGTAGGTCTCTCCTAAGGATAGTCCCTTCAGAAAATCCATGAAAGGAGTCAGCCTTTTTCACTCACCCACACTGTAGTTCAAAGGGAGAGATGTAAGAATAGTCACACCAGCTCCAAGAACTCAGGACCAGTAAGCAGATTCTTCACCAGCCTTGAACTCAGAACTCCAGAAGAACCCCCACAGGAAGTTGTAACTCCTTTTTAAAAACACGTCTTTTGCATCACTTCCTGTGCCTTCTTCTACCTTTACAAGAACCAATTACAGCTAAAGCTTTGTTTAGGACTGCCCAAGGGGAGCAGTCAGTCGATTCTGATTCATCACCCACTATCTAACACATGGGTCACAGATGTCCCCTATTTGAGTGATTAGGGTGTTTACATTTTTGGTGATTAAATATAAAAATGGGCAAGGGAGAGTTAATTTCATTTTCACAATCTGGGGAGTGTTAATTTAATCATCACAGTTCAAATGTGACCTCAATCACTTCCTAGCTATGTGATCCGGGGTAAGTCACTTAACTCAGATTGCCTCACCCTCATCACTCATTTATCTTAGAACTGATCCTAAGATGGAAAATAAGGTTAAAAAAAAAACCCTTTTCCATTTTGGGGTAGTTGAGTAACTGTGAATAGAGAACTAGAACTAGAGACAGAAGGTCCTGGGTTCAAATATGACCTCTGACACTTTCTACATATGTGACCCTGGGTAAGCAACTTACCCCCAATAGCCCTCCTCTTAGTCATCTTCTGCCTCACAACAGATGCTTACCATCAATTCTAAGACGGAAAAATAAGGGCTTTTTTCTAAAGTTTACAGCTGAAGGAATCCAGGAGGCCAGGGTCCCTAGAGGCAAGAATAAAAACTGGGGAGTAATGAATAAGAAAACAAGAAAGAGGGCTTTGAACACCAAACAGAATGTTTTCCATTTGATCCTAGAGGGAATAGGGAGCCACTGAGGTTTATAGAGTACAAGAGTGACATGATCAGAACTCAGCTGTAGGAAAATCACTCTGGTGTTAGAATGGAGCAGGCCTTGGAGTGGGGAGAGCCTTGTGGCAGACAGACCCAGCAGCAGGTTGTCTTAATAGTCCAGGAGGGAGGTGATGTGGGCCTCCACCAGGAGGATGGCAGTGACACAGGACAGAAGGGAGCGTACTGGAGGGATGCTGCAAAGGGGAAACTGACTGGTCCTGGTACCATATTGGATATGGGGGTAAGAGACAGTGATGAGTCAAGGGGACTCCTTGATTTTGAGCCTGAAAGGACAAGATAAAGCCTTCAAGAAGGTGGGGATTCTGTGTAGGTGAGAGAAAATAATGTATTTGGGACACACTGAGCTCAAGATATCTCCTGGTCACCTAGTGTGAAATCCCTGTGAGGAAAATTGAGATGAAAGACTGGATGAAAAGATAAAAGACAGGAAGTCAACACAGATAGTGGGGTACAAAATGTAGATCTGAGACTCATCAGCAGAGAGATCGTGCTTGCATCCCAAGTAGTGGATGAGATCAAGTAAAGAATTTCCAGATGAAGAAGAGTAGAGGGCCAAAGACAGGGCTGGAGGAACTTCCTCACTCTCACCCTACTGTTATAAGATTGTAAAGATTTCCCTAAATATGATTCTGTTACTTTGAACAAATTGAGAGAGGTATCATCTTACCGACATGAGAATAATTCAGAATAAAGTAAGCAAGTTCAAGATCTTAAGGAAAAGTTAGAGAGAACAGAGAATAGTCTTAAAAAAAGGAGAGAACTTCCGGTGAAGATGGCGGCTTAGACAGAGCTAAAGTTCAGATCTCCGAAAACCCTTCCTAACTGATCTCAAACTGTATGCACCTAGGGCACCGAAATTCAAAACGAACAACAGGATAGACCCCGGGAACCCTCCTCCTGGACCTGGATCAAAAGGTATGCCCCCCCCCAAAAGCCAGAACCCTAGATCACTCAGATCTAAGGGGTAGGAAGAAGAAAGGTCCCAGGACCCATCCCCCTAACCCAGAGCACTGAGTCCAAGGCAGCAGGGGAACCTCAGAGCCGGCAAAAGGACCTCAGGACTGGCTATTCTGAAGGCCACATCCTGAAAACAACCTGACCCAGTCGCGGGGGCACCCAACACAGACAGCAGGGAAACAGAGAGAGACAGGGGGGAGCCTGTAGCCCTCTGGCTGGATCCTTCCATCTGAGTCTCACGGAAGGTCCCTGCGTCAGGGCATACTCAGTCCAACCCAGCTGAAGTTAATCCTATCAGGAGCCCTCAGAGCTCCGGGAAGCCACAGCCCCTCTCCCCTCAGAGTACAGGGTCTTCTGGACAGCAAAGGCATTGAAATACCTTGCGGACAGTGCCAAGCCAGGCTCAAAGCGTGGAAGTAAGGCAACGGAGAAGCATCGGGAGGGAACTGAGGAGGGCAGTAACACCGAAACACCAACAAATTCCTAGCTTCCCTGGGAAGACAGAACAGCTGTGGAGAACGGGCAATTTGCCTGGGGCTAAAGCCTCTGAACACCAGACAGATATAAGAAGAGCTAGTCCTCCCCACTCAGATAGAGATGGAAAACAGCACAGAAGCACAAAAGCCTCAAAACACCAAGAAAAACAAGAAGAAGGGGACAACTTTGGAAACATTTTATGGAGCAAAAATACAAAAGGCAGAGGAGATAGAAGAGGAAACACAAGCAAATGCTCAGAAACCTTCCAAAGGAAATGAAAACTCTCCACAAACTCTTGAAGAATTTAAATCCGAAAGGATCTAAAATATGGAAGCCTTCTGGCAGGAAAAGTGGGAAATAATGCAAAAGGAATTCACGCAACTACAAAACCGGTATGACCAAACTGAAAAGGAAAACCAGGCTTTAAAGGTCAGAATCAGGCAACTGGAAGGCAATGATCTTGAAAAACAGCAAGAATCAATAAAGCAGAGACAAAAGATCAAGAAATTAGAAGAGAACATAAGATTTCTCAATGACAAGGTGAGAGACTTGGAAAATAGAGGAAGAAGAGATAATTTGAGAATAATTGGACTACCAGAAAAGCCAGAAATAAACAGCAAACTCTACATGGTAATACAAGATATAATCAAAGAAAATTGCCCAGAGATTCAAGAACATGGGGGCAATACAGGCACTGACAGAGCTCACAGAATACCCTCTACACTAAATCCGCAAAAGGCAACTCCCAAGAATGTAATTGCCAAATTCCAAAGCTTTCAAACAAAAGAAAAATATCTTACAAGAAGCCACAAAAAGACAATTTAGATATAAAGGAATGCCAATCAGGGTCACACAAGACCTTGCAAGTTCCACTCTGATGATTTTCAGAAAGGCAAGAGAGCTGGGTCTTCAACCAAGAATCAGCAATCCATCAAAACTGACTATATACTTCCAAGGGAAAGTATGGGCATTCAACAAAATAGAAGATTTCCAAGTTTTAGCAAAGAAAAGACCAGAGCTCTCTGGAAAGTTTGATATCGAAAAACAAAGAGCATGGAATACCTGAAAAGGTAAATATGAAGGAAAGGGAAAAGGAGAAAATTGTTATCTTTTCTTTTATTCAAACTCTCTTCTATAAGGACTACACTTATATCAATCTATATATATATTAATATGTGGTAAATGTAATGTGTAAATAGGGGGAAATGAAAAACCAAATAGAATAATCTTTCTCACACAAAGATTCACACGGGAAGGGGAGGGGAAGAAAATTCCTATAAGAAGGAGAGGAAGAGAGTTTTTACTTAAACCTTACTCTCAGGGAAATCAACTCTGAGAGGGAAGAATATCCAGATCCATTGGGATCTTGAATTCTATCTTACCCAACAAGGGTAGGGAGAAGGGAAAACCGGGGGGGGGGGGGGGGGGGGGAGAATTAATAAAATCGAAAGTGATAGAACTATTGATTTAATAAATAAGACTAGAAGCTGGTACTTTGAAAAAACAAACAAAATAGACAAAGTACTGCTCAATCAAATTAAAAAAGGAAAGAAGAAAAGCAAATTAACAGCATCAAAGATGAAAAGGGGGACATCACCCCCAATGAAGAGGAAATCAAGGCAATCATTAAAAATTACATTGCCCAATTATATGGCAATACACCGATCTAGGTGATATGGATGAATATATACAAAAATACAAACTGCCTAGACTAACAGAAGAAGAAATAGAATTCTTAAATAATCCCATATCAGAAAATGAAATCCAACAGGCCATCAAAGAACTCCCTAAGAAAAACTCCCCAGGGCCCGAAGGATTCATGAATGAATTCTATCAAACATTCAGAGAACATTCAGTATCCCAATACTATACAAACTATTTGACATAAGAAGCAAAGAGGGAGTTCTACCAAACTCCTTTTATGACACAAACATGGTACTGATTCCAAAACCAGGCAGGCCAAAAACAGAGAAAGAAAATTATAGACCAAATCTCCCTAATGAATATATAGATGCAAAGATCTTAAATAGGATACTAGCAAAAAGACTCCAGCAAGTGATCAGAAGGGTCATCCACCACGACCAAGTAGGATTTATACCAGGGATGAAGTGCTGGTTCAATATTAGGAAAACCATCCACATAATTGATCATATCAACAAGCAAACCAACAAAAATCACATCATTATTTCAATAGATGCAGAAAAAGCCTTTGATAAAATACAACATCCATTCCTATTAAAAACACTAGAAAACACAGGAATAGAAGGGTCGTTCCTAAAAATAATAAACAGTATATATCTAAAACCATCAGCTAATATCATCTGCAATGGGGATAAACTAGATGCATTCCCAATAAGATCAGGAGTGAAACAAGGATGCCCATTATCACCTCTATTATTTGACATTGTACTAGAAACACTAGCAGTAGCAATTAGAGAAGAAAAAGAAATTGAAGGCATCAAAATAGGCAAGGAGGAGACCAAGTTATCACTCTTTGCAGATGACATGATGGTCTACTTAAAGAATCCTAGAGATTCAACCAAACAGCTAATCGAAATAATCAAGAACTTTAGCAAAGTAGCAGGATACAAAATAAATCTGCAGAAGTCATCAGCATTTCTATACATCTCCAACACAGCTCAGCAGCAAAAACTAGAAAGAGAAATCCCATTCAAAATCACCTTAGACAAAATAAAATACCTAGGAATCTATTTCCCGAGACAAACACAGGAACTATATGAACACAACTACAAAACACTCTCCACACAACCTAAAACTAGACTTGAGCAATTGGAAAAACATTAATTGCTCATGGGTAGGACGAGCCAATATAGTAAAAATGAACATCCTACCCAAACTTATCTATCTATTTAGTGCCATACCCACTGAACTTCTAAAAAATTTCTTTACTGATTTAGAAAAAACCATAACAAAGTTCATTTGAAATAACAAAGGATCAAGGATATCCAGGGAAATAATGGAAAAAAAATACAAAGGAAGGTGGCTTTGCAGTCCCAGATCTCAAACTATATTACAAAGCAGTAGTCATCAAAACAATTTGGTACTGGCTAAGAGACAGAAAGGAGGATCAGTGGAATAGACTTGGGGTAAGTGACCTCAGTAAGACAGTATATGATAAACCCAGAGATCCCAGCTTTTGGGTCAAAAATCCAGTATTTGATAAAAACCGCTGGGAAAATTGGAAGACAGTGTGGGAGAAATTAGGTTTGGATCAACACCTCACACTCTATACCAAGATAAATTCAAAATGGGTGAATGACTTGAACATAAAGAAGGAAACAATAAGTAAATTAGGCAAACAAAAGAGTAGACATGTCAGACCTTTGGGAACAGAAAGAGTCACAAAATGTAAAATAAATAATTTCGACTACATCAAATTAAAAAGCTATCCACAAGCAGAGGACAAACTGTGGGAGTAAAAACACCGAGGAAAGGCAAAGGCTTGACTACAGGGGTGAAGGGGACATGACTGAGGAGAGACTCTAAATGAACACTCTAATGCAAATACCAACAACATGGAAATGGGTTCTAATCAAAAACACATATGATACCCAGTGGAATCGCGGATCGGCTATGGGAGGGGTGGTGGGAGGTGGTAGGGAGGAAAAGAACATGATCTTTGTTTCAAATGAATAATGTTTGAAAATGACTAAATAAAATAATGTTTAAACTAAAAAAAAAAAAGTCAGTTCAGGCAATTGAATTCAGTTCTGAGTGCAATTAGATTCGGAGTTCAGTTCAGAGAGGACTGGAACACAGCCTGGTGGATCCCCCTCAGAAAGGTTCCTATGGATGGTCTCGTGGTGAGTAATAAGACTGACTCCCATTCCCTTAGGCTCAGGGAGGCCACTTTGGCCAAGGCATTTACCTACTGCCTGGCTCAGTCTGAGCCAGAGCAGTTTAAATTAACTCTCTCTCTTTTCCTTAATTCCTTCTCTCTATATTAGTTAAAATCATCATAATTCCAGCTGACTTGCGTATTTTATTATTTGTGAATTTTCCCTGGTGACCAATCATTTAGATTTCAAATCACAAAGCTACAATTCTCCTTACAGCACACATGTACTTACTAATTGACAAACAAGCTAACTTTATTAATTTGATAATATATACTAAGGACTAGCATTAGTTACTAGTGTATTTGTTCAAGTCTTAGGAAAGTAGAGACGGAAACATAGAAGCAGATCGCATCGTAATTGTAGGTTTTGTACAAATTGTAGCATTTGTCAGTGACGGGAAATTTTACTTGGTGAGTTTATAGATAACAGGAAAGAGGACAATTGTGTTTTCTGCATGTTAATGATTGTTGGAATGACTTGAAAACTTGTTACAAGATGTGTTATGTAAAACAACACTCATGTGAATCCCTTACCTAAACCATTTTCCTAGAACCCAGTCTTAGCTTAGCATCTAGGTAGACAGACTAGCTAAGATATGTTAGGATTTTGTTATTTTGGGGGGTAAGAATACTGCGAATGCTTCAGGGTGGAGTATAGATAGATAGAATCATGATAAAGGTAAATATCATTGAAAACTACAAGGTGCACTTATAGAATAAAAGGGGGGATTGTGGAAGAGGCATGAAGAGAGGATTTGCAGGACAAGCCCAGCACGCAGACCAAGGTGAAGGACCTGTCTGTCAGTCAAGAAGAAAGTTCCAAACGGAATGTTCCCAGGAGAGGCAGTTGGAGCTGGCAGGGGGAGATGTTGAGGAGACTTGGGGCTCTTGGGGGTCACTGACCAAGAGAGAAACCTCTTCTCTGGGTTCCTGACTAAAAAGAGACTGGCTTTTTCTGATCTAGGCAGAGAAAGGCCTTTGGGGTTTGGCAGAGTCTGGACTTGAATTCCTCAAGCAGAGATTGTCTGACTGACTGAAGAAGAAAGAAGATTTAACTGTTGTCCTCCATCTCTCTGGCTGTCTCTGTGTGATAGCTGTGACAACACTGACATTTCCCACACCCTGCTAATTCTCCTCATAGATTAGGGACACCCTCATGCCCTTCACCCTCAATCCGCATCCTGTTTGTTCCCAATAATCCCCCCTACCCGAGGAAGGAAGAGTGAAGAATATTTCTCTGAACTCTCATTGTTCCCCTGAGTTGCTCAGAAGGTGGCTGACCAAGAGTGGGGGAGGAGAAAGGGAGGTGTGGCTGGGAGGGAAGTGAAGGGGGAAGGGTCGGAAATATCTTGATTTATTAGCCAGGAGGGACCAACAGACAAAGCCCAGCGAGCACCCCCTCTAGCAGCATCTCTCCATCTATCTCTCAGAAGTTCTTCTATTTCCATAACAAATAGGCTTCCCCGAGGTTCCCCCCAGCTGCTCTCTAGTCTGCAAGCCAGAGAATCCAGAACCAGAACCAGGAATAGCTCCACAAAGATTATCCACTGATTACACAGCATTGAGAGGAGGAGGATTGAGGAGGTGCATAGAGAAGAGCATCAGGAGACGAGGTCCGGAGGAGAAGACAAAGCCTGAGAAGATGGACAGAGGAAGGAGGCCTACCTTGACATGGAAGGGGGTTCCACTGATGAAGGTTTCTTTGGGTAAAGGGAGACGAGGACTCACATGGAGGTCAGAGACTTAGTGCCTGCAGTCTACCTGTCCTGGGGGGGTGTCCAGTGTATCATTTGGAGCACGGGGAGAGCTTTGACCCAGGGACCAGATTTCCAGGCCAATGTAGAATATGGAGAGCTTAACTGTGACCAGTGAAAGCTGAAAGGTCTGCGGAATCTCAAAGCTCTGCTCTTCGGAGCACATCCATTTACTAACGGCTGACGACTGCCTGGCCAAAACGGACCAAGCGCTTTCCTGTGCTGGACCTCAACATCAGGGGAAGAGACTGACCTACCTTCAAAGAGATGAATTAAATCAGACCAATGAAGGCAAAGGAAACAATCCAGTGTTGGGTCGTCTGCTTTCTAACTGGAGAAAAGATTAGGGAAGGGCCAAGTCGGGATGGGGAAGAGGGACGGAGGAAGTTCCCTGAAAGGGGTCCGACTCCTTCCCAATAGCTGTGAGCAATGAAAAGAACCAGGAAGCCAGAAGTGATGGATCAATACGGACCCAGTTTGCAGATGAGACCCAGGGAAGGCCTGAGACTGACAATGAGGAGAAAACTCCTTCCAGCAGGCTCAGGATCTGACTGTGCTTCTGGTCAACCTCAGCTCAGCGAAGCAGCAGGCACAGGCGGGCCAGTTTCCCAGCCAGGCAGGAAGAGGCTCACATCATGTAATGCCCAACGAAAGATCGGCCATAGCAGGGAAAATGGTGAAAAGGAGCCAGGATAGCTGGGGAGCAGCACAGCAGAGCTCAGAGCAGGGCACAAGCCAGCCGTCGTCCTAAACCTGGGGTCCTGGTAGGACAAGAAGGAGATAAAGCAATGGGACAGGCTAAAGGAAGTCCCTCCTGTCAAGGGGCAAACCAGCGATTTGGGAGAATATTCCTTATTTGGTAAAAGCTGCGAAGAAAACTGGCGGGAAATGGGGCTCAGAGCATAAGCCTACACCATACTCTACTGGACAGGGTTTAAGGAAATATGAGCTTAATGTGAAAGATCGCAGGATCAGAAGGGAGGAGACAGCTCAGACACACCTCACAGCGACAGGGAGATGGATGTAGAATAACTTTCTATTTTCTCCCCAATTACAGGCAAAAATTAATTCTATCATTTTTTTAATTGAGTTCCAAATAGTCTCCGCCCCTCCTTTCCCCTCCCTCAATGAACAATCTGGTCTAGACTTTACTGAGCAACCACATGAACTATGTTTCCTGATTAGCCATTTGTGGAAGAAATCTCAAACCAAAGATTCCTTAAAACAGAAAAACGTCTGAAGAGAACCTTAACTTCTGCTTGCCTCAGTTTCCCCAACAGTGAAATGAGGAGAATAAGAACGTTCACCCCAGTGTTGTTACACAGACTGCTGAAAGCAGATTTTAGCAGGCCACGAAGCCCTCCAGGCTGTCTGTGCCCCATTCTTTGCTCCTGAGCCTTCAGGACAAGCCCAGGACGTCTCCCTCAGGAACCCCCAACCCTACTTGCACAGAAAACTCCCAGAGAGTCAGGAAGTCGCCCCTTTCTCTCCAGCCGGTCCCTGCAGGGAAGGACTAGAGCAGGGAGGAATCTACTGCCCAGAGAAGGCCTGAGGCAGCTGCTGGCTCTGCTCGAGAGCCCTCGGAGCTCCTCTCCTGGCAAAAAGGCCCCATTTCTGTGTGAGGCCCTTCCTGGGCTTCCCCCAACTCCTGGGACACCCTCTGGGTCAGGGAGGGGCGGGTCACCCTCTGGGGCGGATACAACAGCCACAGGGGCGCTCTCGGGGGCTCCTGACCTCTAGTATTCTGGCTGTCCCTGGCAGGGACCCCGGCCGTCCCTCCAACAGGCTCCCCTGGCTGACACGGACCCTCCAGCCCCTTCTTCTCCCCTCTTCTGACACAGACACACTGGGCCAAGCCTGCCACTCACCAGGCTGTTCCTCCTGCCTGGGCTGCGAGGACACACATGGGCAGCAGGAAGGAGGCCTCAGCTTCCCAGCCCTCCAATCAGAGCCAGGGAAGGGCTGCCCTGGCCGAGGGGGCTCCCCTGGGGGGCCGGAATGCACTTACCCAGGCTGGGAGTCTGTCCGTCTGCAGGGCCATCCCGGGCACTCCAGGCTCCCTGTGGAGGCAGCAAAGCAGCCCCAGTGAGTCCCCTGTGAAGCTCCCCCGGCTTTCCCGGCCTCGTCCTCCCCTCAAGGTCCTGTCCCCCCCATTTAGGGCCCCCCTCCCCCTCCCTGTTTCCCATCATCCTCTCTGGCCAATGGCTCTGGCTCAGCCCATCCCCCCTGGGCCAGGCTGGGGCCTCTGCAGCCTGAGCTGGGAGGGAGAAGGCACCCAGAGGGGCACATTTTCCCTCCTCTTCCCAGGCCAGAGGCTGCCCCACAGGAGGCCCCCAGGGCCAGGCCTGCCCTCAGGGGAGAATCGGGGAAGAGAAGAGGGTCTGGGGGGCAGCTGAGCCCCTCCCTCTGCTCCTCCTCTTCTCCCCTCCCCCAGACCCCCACTGCCACGGGAGGGGCCCAGGCAGAGCAAGGAAGTCTGGGAAGGCCAAGAGAGACTGGCAAGGAGGGCAGCACCTTGGGCAGGGGGGGCTCCCGGGATGGCTGAACCTGAGGAAACAGGAGGAAGGGGTGCTGGGGTCTCCCTAGAGGCTGGAGAGGGTGCCAGGGACACTCTGGACCTAAAGGGAACTGGATCGGGGAGCCCAAGGGCCAGGGGGGCAAAGAAGGGGGCCAGGAAATGGCTTCGGAGCCCTTTGGGGGGCCCCTGGGGAGGGAAGGCAGAGCTCAGGGATCCTCCCAGAGGAATCTCTAAGCAGGAGCTGGGAGGCAGGACTCCTGGGCCCCCAGCAGGCTCCTACTCTCCCCCTAGAACCCTTCCAAACCTCTAGACTCTACCTCGGGGTTAGGATTCCCTCTGGGACACCCCCAGCAGGCTGGGCAGGAGAGTCCCCCTCCCCCTGCATCCAGCCCCTCCTCCCCTCCCAGACCATCCTGGGGGCCCTCCCCCTAAATATACCCTGAGGGAGGGGGGGCAGCAGAGAACCCCTGAGGGGGGCCCAGAAGGAGGGGCCATACAGGGTCCTGGGGGTGGGGGTGGCGGGGGAGCCATCTCAGGAGAATCTGGTAGGTAAGGGGGGGGCAGCGAGGGAGGGGGAAGAGGAAAAAGGGAAGACGGAGGGGCTGCAGGAGGACCCCCCCTCCCAGCTCTCCCATCCCAGAAGTCCTCAAGTGCCTGCCGGAGGCCCCCTTGGGCTGGGGGAGGCTTATGGGGATCCCTCGCAGTGCTCCAGGTGGGCCCAGCCCGTCTCCAGGGGGCTCCCTTTTCCTCAGGTTGGGGAAGGCCCTCCTCCTCCCACTGCCCCCCCCACCAAATCCCCCAGAATGTTCTTCGTCCTCCCAGCCCTAATGGCCCCTCCCCTCCCTCCCCAGCCACCCCGAGACACACCAGCCCCTTGGCCAGGAGCACCTTCCCTGGCGGTCCCTCCCCCGCTCACACCACAGCCCTCCCAGCTTGTCTACAGTCCAAAGGACAATCTCGCCTCCTCCAGGAAGCCCTCCTGAACTCCTCTTCACTCTCCGCTCCCTCTCTGGCCATTATTACCGGTTTTGCCTAAATAGACTGTAATTGGGGGGCCTGAAGCAGAGGCTGGGAGGTAGGATTCCTGGGTCCGGACAGGGCCTCCAAAACTGCATCCGGTGCTGCCCCGCCCCCTCCCGGAACACCCCCAAAAGGCAGGTCGTTTTAAAAAGAAAGAAGATCCTGAAGAGGAAGCCGGAGGCCACAGTCGACCCCTGGGAGAGACCAGAGCAGGTCCGGGGATACAGCGTACCTAACAGGCGATTCGAACCCTGCCCTGCCAGCCACGTGGTGCTGCAGCCCGACTTCCTTTCCGGCCCCAGCCAGCCCTGCCCAGCCGCGGCGTCCAAGGACATGGGGAGGGGCGGGGCTCCGGGCTTTGGGCTTCAGGAGGCACAAGCGGGAGGGGGCTGGGCCCAGAGAGACCCGTAAAGGCAGAATTCGAACTCAGTCCAGTCTAAGAGCCCCCCCCTCCACACACTACCCGTGGCTGTACCCTGGCCGCGGGGAGAGACGTCCTCCGCCTCCCGCTCCTCTACCGCCGGCCCCTCCCACTCGGGCCCGCCTTCCCGCTGTCGCGCGGCTCCCCGTGATAATTACCGAGGCTCCAGGCGCGGCACGGAGGGAGTTCTACGGCCCGTAAAGGGGCCAAAGCCGGAAGATCTCTGGAAGTGGAGGAGCCACCTTCACTTCCTGCTTCCCAGAGGCCTCCGCGACTGGGAGTGACCCGCCCCCTCTCCGCTCTTCCCTCCCTTCCCTTTCCAGACTTCCTGTGAGCGCTGCCTTCCCCCTCCCTCCCTCCACACCTGCTGTGAGCCAGCCCTGCCACGCCACGCCCCTCCTTTCCTTCTCACTCACTGAGGCCCCGCCCCCGCCCCTCATAACTCCTCAATGACTGAGGCCCCGCCCCCGTCATTCCTCCTCACTCACTGAGGCCCCGCCCTCATCCCATCCCAGAAGGGATGAGGCTGAGCCAGATCCCAAGCTCTAGCTTGGGGGGTTGGGGGGGGAATCAGGGCAGCTATCTTCTCAAATCCCAACAAGAGCAATTGGGCCAGAGAGTCAGCCCAAGGGCAGTGAGGATGATAGGCTTTTCTACACTGGGGAAAGAGGGGAAGGTATGCCCTAGGAGGGGCTCCAGACCAGCTCCTGCTGCTGAGAAGTGCAGATTACTCAGACATTCCCAGGGCCAATGGAGACCTGTTGGCCAGACCTTTAGCTGGAGTTCCCTTCCAAAGTCCAGAAAGTATGGAGAAAGGCTTGAGGGGGAGGTAGGATCCTGAGTGGGGAGATGTGAAAAGGAATTTTTTAATTCTTTTTTTAATTTAACAGGGAACCTGGAGGTCCTCTTATCATAAGGCTTAACCAGTTCATAGATACAGGAAGTAGAAATCATAGAGACAGGAAAGAGGAACTACAGAGACAGGAAGTGAGGTGAAAAGGCTCTAAAAGGGGGCCAGCTTCTGTTGGCCTGTGTCAGTTTTTGATAGTTAGTGTTGGCACTTGGGAGGAAGTTTGCTGCTATGTGTTGGATTAGTGGTTGGCAGTTAGTTGCTAGAATATAAAGGCAGAACTCAGGTTTGGGGCTTTAGCCTTTAGAAGGCTTTTGGTTTTTGGTTTGGGCTGTTAGGGTTTTTTCTTTCTTGAACATTTTGGAAGGTGGCTGATCTTCTTTAATAGACCTAATTGGGATTGGATTAAACACTAATTGGGCTAAATTGGGTTGGATCTTTGTGGAGTGGTTGTTATTAGCAGTAGTTATAGGCAGTTGTAGTTAGATATAGGCAGTTTTAGGTAGTAAATATGAGTAGTTATAGAATAACTAGTATAGACATCAGGATATTTTCCTTACCTCTGTCCTATATTTCTCTCCTTTACTATATTCATTTTACTATATTCTTTTACTATCTATTTTAATTGAACTAATTTGTTACTTGTTAAAAGCTGCTAGAAGTTTTCTTTTCTCTGGGTTAAAGGGATAATATTAATTTACAACTCTACTATATTCTCATTACAACTTAAATTATAAAAGCTACTGCATTATTTTGTCAAAACTCCTGATTTAACCCTTACAGAGACAAGGATGGGAAAAGATGGAGGAGCTTCACTAGAAAAACTCACTGGGGTACTTTGCTGCCTCGACAGGGAGCCTAGAGTCCCATGGTTGGCCTTTGGGAGCAAAAGACTCCCAGCCCAGCTAAGTGCATTTCAGCCCCACATGAGAGTTCCCTCAGCCAGTGAGGCCCTTCCTTCACTCTGACACAAGATGGGTTGTGAAGCTGCTTCCTCCTTCCTGCCTGGCCATTTTGGTCCCCACATCCCAGGCAGGACGAACAGCACTTCCAGGCTCTCTTCTCAGCTTTGGGAGTGATTCCTTGGTCCTTGGGCATTTCATACTTCATGTTTGGGGAACTTTACCCCAAACACTATAAAACTGTGTGTATATATGCGCCATAGAATTAGGGGGCAAAATAATGACGAGATCTGTATGACAAAGAGATGAAAGAAAAGGGAAAAATAGGAGCTCTTTTTAAATTGCAAAGAAAAAAAAAGAAAAAAATTGCAAAGAATTGGGAGTGGAGTAGATGCTGTCATTTGGGAAATGGCTAAACAAGATGTGACATATGAGTGTGATGTAACACTATTGTGCTGTAAGAAATGTGGTGGTACAATTTCAGAAAAGCTTGGTAAGACTTACATGAACTGATGAAACGTGAAGTGAGGAGAACCTGGAGAACATTGTACAGAGTAACAGCCATAGTATAAGGATGATCAACTGAAAAAAAAGCTAATTTTATCAAGAAAATTATTTAAGTCTGTTCCAAAAGACTTGTTTGTTCCAGTTGTCAAATGTTTTTCAGTTACATCTGGAGACAATTTCTCTTGAAATTTTGGGATTCAGATTTTCTTCCTCCTTCTCCTTCCCTCTCCCAAAGGAGATGCATTCCCTGGTTTGCATGCCCATTTTTTCATGTAATACAGATTTCCATATTGCTTTTGTCATGATCAAAAACACACATCGAGAATATAATAGAAATCTCATGGAAGAAGGACATTTTAGGAAGATGGCATCCTCTGATCTGCCTTCGATTCCAACTGTTCTTTTAAAGGACTGATGATGAAAAGTGTTATCCATCTCCCGAGAGAGAACTATTGAACTCTGAAGGCAAATTGAAACATATAAAAAGAAATAAAGAACCACTTTGTTTTTTGTTGCTTTGGTGGGATGAGCCTGTATTTCCTTTTTAAAATGGTGGATGTGGCCAATTTCATAGGACTTCACTGAGAATAATCAGGATCAAATTCATTGCTTATAATGGGTAGGGAAGGTGAGGGATAGAAATCATTTAGAACTCAAAAACATTTAAATGATTTTTTTACATGCAATTGGGAAAGATGTAACAGTAATTAAAATATAGACTTCGAATAACAGAATGGGAGAGGTGGAGTCAAGATGGCGGCCTAGAAGGAGCAGAAGTTTAGATCTCTGAATACCCTTCCTTACTGATCACAAACTGAATGCTCCAAGGGGACTTAAAAACAAACTTAACAACAAGACAGAGCCAAGGAGCCCTCCTGCTGGACTTAATTCAAAAGGTACGGCCCCCGAAAAGCTGGAATCTGAGAATAATCAGGTTTAAGGGGAAGACAGAAGGAAGGTTCCAGGACCCATCCCCCCCTCCCACCCAGAGTGCTGAAACTCCAGTGGCAGCGGGAACTTCTGGGAGGGCAAAGGTGCTGGCCTGGAGGGTGTACCTTGCGAGTAGGGCAGTGCCAAGTTCAGAGCATCCAACACAGATGGCCAGGAAGGAGCTAGAGTGGGAGAATAGACCTGGAAGCCTGGACAGAGATGTGGAGATCCTCCATATTTGCTCCAGCCTTCTAGGAAGTTTTGATCTCAGAGCACACCCAGGACAACTAAGCTGAACTTAGTCCCATCAAAAATCTCCAGAACTCAGGGAAGCCCAGGCTCCACACCCATCCTCATTGACTGCTGGACTTTAATCCAATCAAAAGCCTCCAGAGGACAGGGAAGTTCAAACCCCGAATAAACCTCCACCAGAGACTACACCAAGAAATCTCCTGTTAAAGCTCCAAGAGGGGAGACTGACAGAAGCTCCCAAAACCAAAAAAGTGAGAGGAGCAAAAGCACAGACAAACACCGGGAGTAAAGAAGGGGTGAGAATTTGCAGTGAGAAAGCATACGAATAGAAGGGTCATTCCTAAAAATAATAAACAGTATATATCTAAAACCATCAACTAATATCATCTGCAATGGGGATAAACTAAATCCATTCCCATTAAGATCAGGAGTGAAACAAGGATGCCCATTATCACCTCTATTATTTGACATTGTATTAGAAACACTAGCAGTAGCAATTAGAGAAGAAAAAGAAATTGAAGGCATTAAAATAGGCAAGGAGGAGACCAAATTATCACTCTTTGCAGATGACATGTTGGTCTACTTAAAGAATCCTAGAGAATCAACCAAAAAGCTAATCGAAATAATCAACAACTTTAGCGAAGTTGCAGGATACAAAGTAAACCCACATAAGTCATCAGCATTTCTATATAATTCCAACACAGCTCAGCAGCAAGAACTAGAAAGAGAAATCCCATTCAAAATTACCCAAGACAAAATAAAATACTTAGGAATCTATCTCCCGAGACAAACACAGGATCTATATGAACACAACTACAAAACACTTTCCACATAACTAAAACTAGACTTGAACAATTGGAAGAACATTAACTGCTCATGGGTAGGACGAGCCAATGTAATAAAAATGACCATCCTATCCAAACTCATCTATCTATTTAGTGCCATACCCATGGAACTTCCAAAAATTTTTTTTACTGATTTAGAAAAAACCATAACAAAGTTCATTTGGAAGAACAAAAGATCAAGGATATCCAGGGAAACAATGAAAAAAATACAAAGGAAGGGGGTCTTGCAGTCCCAGATCTCAGACTATATTACAAAGCAGCGGTCATCAAAACAATTTGGTACTGGCTAAGAGACAGAAAGGAGGATCAGTGGAATAGACTGGGGGCAAGCAACCTCAGCAAGACAGTATATGACAAACCCAAAGAGCCCAGCTTCTGAGACAAAAACCCACTATTTGACAAAAACTGCTGGGAAAACTGGAAGACAGTGTGGGAGAGATTAGGTTTGGATCAACACCTCACACCCTACACCAAGATAAATTCAAAATGGGTGAATGACTTGAACATAAAGAAGGAAACTATAAGAAAATTAGGCGAACACAGAATAGTATACATGTCAGACCTTTGGGAAGGGAAAAACTTCAAAACCAAGCAAGGATTAGAAAGAGTTACAAAATGCAAAATAAATAATCTGGATTACATCAAATTAAAAAGTTTTTGTACAAACAAAACCAATGTAACCAAAATCAGAAGGGAAACAACAAATTGGGAAACAATCTTCATAACAAAAACCTCTGACAAAGGTCTAATTACTCAAATTTATAAAGATTTAAACTAGTTGTATAAAAAATCAAGCCATTCTCCAATTGAAAAATGGGCAAGGAACATGAATAGGCAGTTTTCAGCCAAAGAACTCAAAACTATTAATAAGCACATGAAAAAGTGTTCTAAATCTCTTATAATCAGAGAGATGCAAATTAAAACAACTCTGAGGTATCACCTCACACCTAGCAGATTGGCCAACATGAGAGCAAAGGAAAGTAATGAATGTTGGAGGGGATGTGGCAAAGTGGGGACATTAATTCATTGCTGGTGGAGTTGTGAATTGATCCAACCATTCTGGAGGGCAATTTGGAACTATGCCCAAAGGGCAATAAAAGACTGTCTGCCCTTTGATCCAGCCATAGCACTGCTGGGTCTGTACCTCAAAGAGATAATAAGGAAAAAAGTCTTGTACAAGAATATTCATAGCTGCGCTCTTTGTGGTGGCAAAAAATTGGAAAACTAGGGGATGCCCTTCCATTGGGGAATGGCTGAGCAAATTGTGGTATATGTTGGTGATGGAATACTATTGGGCTAAAAGGAATAACAAAGTGGAGGAATTCCATGGAGACCGAAACAACCTTCAAGAAGTGATGCAGAGTGAAAGGAGCAGAGCCAGGAAAACATTGTACACAGAGACTGATACACTGTGGTACAATTGAATGTAATGGACTTTTCCATTAGGGTCAATGCAATGTCCCTGAACAATCTGCAAGGATCTATGAGAAAAAACACTATCCTCAAGCAGAGGACAAACTGTGGGAGTAAAAACACCGAGGAAAAGCAACTGCTGGACTACAGGGGTGGAGGGGATATGATTGAGGAGAGACTCTAAATGAACACTCTAGTGCAAATACCAGTAACATGGGAATGAGTTCAGATGAGGACATGTGATATCCAGTGGCATCGTGGATCAGCTATGGGAGGGGTGGCGGGAGGGGGGGGAGGAAAAGAAAATGATCTGTGTTTCCAATGAATAATGTATGAAAATGACCAAATAAAATAATGTTTAAAAACTAAAAAAAAAAAAAGAATAACACAATGGTCTCCTGTCCCTGGAGTGGTTTGGATGCAAGAAAGTATCCGAGAAGAAAATGGCTACCCTGTAAAATCCAACCAAAGCAAACCAATTCAAACAATGAAAGCAATCGAGGTGGAAGATCTAGGCTGATTCTGCTTCTAGCACTGACTTCCTATGGGACTTTGGGTAAATCATTTTGTCTCTCTGGACCTCCTTTTTCTCATCACTTTAGTAAGGGCTGGCCCAGGTAACCTCTAAAATCCAGCTCAAAATCTCGGCTTCCGTTAACTAGAGATTAGTGGTTGTGGAATATACAGCTCCCCAGTTGGGTTTTGTTGAAGGGGGTTGGGGGATGTTGCTGACATAATACAGAGGATTCTATAATGTAGCTCTGTGAGAGGAGGTACAATATTTCCCCGTGAGCAGAGTCCATACTCTTCATGTGGTTGTAGAGAAGACAGAACTTGGAAGAAGGTGCCATGATATAGAATCTTGTGGATAATGACCCAGACTGGGGGGATAGGCTATTTTCAGACTTCAAGTCACTGCTGTTGGGGGAAATGTCCCTCCTGGATGTTGTCACCCTGGGGAAAAGTTCTGACTTCCCTACCCTAGTTTTAATTCTAACTTTATTACTTATCAGGCTGTTATAAAAGGACTTCTGGCTTCTGGAAGAAAGGATAGAGAGGTGACACCATTACCTCCTAGAAAAGACAACCTAGATTTAGATCTTGTCTTTGTGTAATTAGAAAATCTTGTACCCTTGGATTTCACCTCCCAGCATCCCTTTACCTTTCATCTTCACTTTACCTTTGTTACCTGTGTATATCCTTGGATGTTTTTTCCCCACCTGGTGGTAGAGGCGTGGAGGGAGAGAGAGGATTTGTAAGCCAAGATGCAAGAACCAAGGCAGTGTCCATCTTAGGTCTAGAAGCCAACACTGACAAGACAGCTGGCCATGTACATAGGCAATTTCTTGGGGGATGCACACCCAATTTGAGAACATTTTTCAAGAACGATTTCCCTAAATATGACTCAGTTTTCCTAATTGAATTGAGAGAGGCTGCATGTTACCTATTTGAAAATAGTTCAGAACAGAATAAGGAAGTTAAAGATCTTAATTATAAGTTAGAGAGGACTGAAAAGGATTTCAAACAAAAGGAAATTGAGGAAATTAAAATTTTGAACACAGCTAGGACTTTCAAGACATCTAGTTTGCAAAAATCTAGTTACCAGGCACCGGAGAGGACACTTGATTAGAAACTTGTTTTTGAAGAAGAAACATGAGAGTAATAACGGAAACAAACATAATGCACAGACTAGGTACAAGAAATCCACTTGCTCTTCAAACTCCAAGTTAAAGTCCTCACAGGAAGCTCCGGACTTGAATGGAATGCAAAAGGCAATAGAAACTGGAGCTAAGCCTAAATATTCAGATATGGTTAGAAGGAAGTTATGAAGCCAGGCCTATGGCTACCAACTGGACGCTTAGAGGTAGAAGAAATAGTAAGGAAGAGGCTGCAGTTGAAAATAATAGAAAAAACTTGGGAAATAGTGTAAAATTGGTGCAGGAAAGTGAATCTGTGAATGATAGCCATTGCAATAAAGGAAGAGAAAGGCAGAGTCAGATTAAAGAGTCAGAAACAGAAATGAAGGAAATAACATCTCAAATAGTAAATGAGATGAGAGACTTTGATAAGATTTGTATAGTAACCACACAGGAAAAGTCTGTAAAGGAAATCAAATCATTCCTAGAAACTGTTTCCAGTGTAGAGTGGATAATGGGATTGAATTATGCAAATGGAAAAGAGTCACAAGAACTCAACAAAAAGTTAGTGACTAATACAGAGACCCAAAATTTCAGTTCCCTAAAGGTTACTGTTGCTAAAGATGATAAGGCTCTGAACACGTTCACAGAGGAAGTCCCACCAAGCTTAGTTAATTCTGTAAAGAGCTTTATGGCAGAGGTACCCTTAGAAACAACATCTAGTTTGAATCCAGAAGCTAATACTTTCCATCCAGCAGTGAGTGATGTAGATAAGGAAATATTAACTGAAAATGAAGCTGACATTGCTTTTGAACACAAAGATGACCATATTCAAAGAATTGGAGGTGACATTTCAGTTAAATTTGAACATGGGGATGGAATGGAATTCTTACCAACTGGAATAACCACCATGGATTCAAAAGGCAGGCTTGAAGCCAACGTTCTATAGGGCACAGGGGTATCTAGCCAAAGAAGCTGCCATGGTTTAGGTTCATGTTCCCTTGTAGTTGAGAATGCAACCTCTAATGTAGACTTCTTTGGGAATGGATCTAATAAAAAAGAATTAACTGAGTTACATATGCACCTGGCAGAGAGTAGCAAGGACATAACAATGAGTCAGTAGTTATGAACACCTTAGCTACTAAACCAGAAATAGATACATGTTGTTGTGGGGGACAACATGAAGACACACATCCTATTACTGATATAGGGGGAAATGCAGAAGTACAAACTTTATTCCCAGAAGAAAATAATAACTTAGAGGGAAAGATTCCAATCTCTACACAGTCAAAAGACAAGGGAAATGATCATAAACCTCAGACTAGTGTTAGAGTAGGATCTGTGATTTTTAACAGTGGAGAAGATCTGCATAACACCATCCCATCAAGTTTACCAATTCAAAATGAGAATGTAAAGCACAGTAATGACAACCTACCTGAAACTGATTTGAGAAACACAGTATAACAATCCGTCCAGGGGTTGCTATGTAAAGATTTTCCTTAGTGGGTTATAACTTGAGAAGTGTAAACCTTAAAATTCCTTAGACTTATAAATGTTGGAAATTTCACCATTGGGATATTTCATACTTGGAAAATTTCTTACTGATAGTCTATTGGAATGTGAATCCCATTGGCAGGGGAGGTCCCTCCTCCTCCCTTCTTAAGATTACTTTAGGACAGAAACCTTTTGCTGAACAATGGAAAGGACTTTGACCTATGCTTAAGCATAGAACAGGAATTTCTTTGAGTCATGATTGATTTTAGAATTGATACAATGGAGATACTTGGAATCAATCTCCACCCTACTCAGTCCTAATAGGATTGAGGAAGGGCTGCAGCCTAGATCAAAATTTAATTATTCCAATCTCTAGCCTACTCAGGTTAACAGGATTTAGGAAGGGCTATAGCAAAGGATCAAAGATTTAATTATTTGAGAATATGACCTTCAACAGACATGTGCAAAGCCAGAGACCTCTGGGCGGTCCTGGGTTAAGCTAGAGCCTCCATTGGCACAGGGAAATTGATGGACAGTGATTGGTAGATGTGAGAACTGAGGGGAGGGAACTTGGATGGTTTCCTTAAAGAGAGAGGGGTCTGAAGACTGAGGGGGGTGTTGAGGAGTTTGTCTGAGTGGTTGGAGTGTGCTCTGAGAAGCTTGCTCTGAAGGAAGCTGAAGGTGGGGGCCTCTGAGACTGTTTCTCCATTTTGGTCACGTGAGTAATAGGGACTGATCTCTTTTCTTTGCCCCAGCTATCTAAGGGCTTGGGCCTTTTGGCCCAGCCTAAACAGAAGGGGTATTTAAGTCCTATTCCCTTCTCTCCCTTTTCTCTCTCTCTATCTCTAGTTCCTTTCTTCCTCCTGTTTGTAATTAAACTCCATAAAAGGTTGACTGCTGACTTCAGTTTTCATTTAGGAATTACATAGCTGAATTCCTTGGCGACCTTAAATTAATATATATCAGTCTTTCAAAGTGATTTCCTTGTCACAGAAGGAGAAGGGAGTCTGAGGAAAATGGGTGATAAATGAAGACTCACAGACAAGTTAATTGATATAGGGAGCGGCGCTTGCTCCTGATAATATTCTCCTTAAAAAATTAATTAAAGGAAAATATGAGAAATAAGAGAACACGTGGAAGTAAGAATTCCTAGATAGGGATAAGGAGAGATAGGAGGAGAGACTCCGAGGATGCAGGAATCAAGATAGTGAAGATGGTCAAGAGGATCAAGAGAGGGAGTAGCGCTGGCTCCTTCTCCTTTATTGTAATGGTTAAAATTTTAGCTTTTGGGATTTATGTAATATTGAATAATGGCCGCCAAGGAATTTACTTGTGAAATGCCTAAAATGAAACACTCAAGTCAGAATGGAGTTTATGGAGGTTTAATCACAGTGGGAGTAGGGAAAGGAGAGGGAGAGAAGGAGAGAAGAGAAAAGGGAAAGGGGCTACTCAACCTCTGACCAAGGCAGAGTGAGTTCTAGGCCCAAAGGGCCAAGGTGGAAAGAATCAGTCCTTAACTCACGTGATTGATCTGAAGGAAAGCTGTCTACCGGCCAAGCTCCTAACACCAACTCGCGTCTAGCTCTCTCCACAGGAAGTGCGCGAAATCCAGAGGCTGTTCCCTACCTCACTTCCTGTGTCTCACAAGTGCCAATGGTTGGCTCTAGCTTAGCTTAGGACAGCCCAGGTGGGCAGTTAGTTATTTCTGATTTGTCATTGACTAGCACATGCCCGTGTAGTGTGGGTGTGCACAATTTTTTGGTGCTATACCAAGATGGAGACTTTTAAAATTCACATAATTCAGGTGTGGATTGGGAGGTGTTCAATGAATACGTAATTGGTTGAATTGGTAATGACGACAAAAAAGAGGCGGGGGTAAATCTAACCTGCACTATGCAAATGAGTTTGCTCCACACAAAAATATGCATGCTCTGTTAATGACCTTACTGGAACAGAGACTCAGCCCATGAATCATACTCTGCCCATCAAGAGGTCTGACCATGTGTCTGGTAATACAGTATCAATACATCAATCATACTTTTCAGATGCTTATATGCCTGGAATGCTACACACAGAAGCTGGTGACAGGCTTAGATAAAAACTGTGAATCTTAAAAACTACTCAGACTGTATTTAGAAGCTTTTAATTAGGTATTTCCTTATTATAACAATGGAGACACTTGGCCTAACAGAATTAGGAATGTCTTGGGAACTTTATATCACTCCACCCATACTTAGACATATTTTAGGGGAAGATAAAGTTGTAAACTCCTGATTGAACAATGAAGGTACTTAACTCATACCTTATAGTGAAGCTAGAACTTAAACTAGGCCTGTTTTTAGATCTAATACAAAAAGGTGTTAAGTACCCATAAAGGTTAAATCAATCACAAAAAAGGTCAAGTAACTCACAAAAGGCAAGCTTAACAAAGAAGTGTGAAGTACTGAAAAGATATAATCTAACCAGAGAAGGTGAGAACTAAAGAGTGGTGAGAACTAAAGAATGGGCTGTCCTGGAAAAAAGCATCTACTGTGATTGGTAGACGTGAAAATTTAGGGGAAGTGACATAAGAGAAAATTCTCTTTAAAAGGAGGCTAAAATGTTAGTTCAGGGAACTGAACTCAGTTCAGGAAATTGAGTTCAGTGGAGGAGGACTGGAACCCAGCTTGGAGATGGTCTCGTGGTGAGTGATAAGACTGACTCCCTTACCCTTAGGCTCAGGGAGGCCACTTTGGCCAAGGCCTTTAACTACTGCCTGGCTCAGCCTGAGCCAGAGCAGTTTAAATTAATTTTCTCTCTCTCTCTCTCTCTCTCCCTCCCTCCCTCCCTCCCTCTCTCTCTCTCTCTCTCTCTCTCTCTCTCTCTCTCTCTCTCTCTCTCTCTCTTAATTCCTTCTCTCTATATCAATTAAAATCTCCATAATTCCCAGCTGACTTGGGTATTTTATTATTTGGGAGTTTTCTACCTTTAAATCTAGATTTCAAGTCAAAACACTAAAATTATCTTACAAAACACAAAGCCAGAGTTGCCAACATCTGAAAAGAGTTTCCATGGCATTTGGCAAAATCCAAATAACATAGTGATTGGATTCAGTGATTCAGATTCAGATACTGAAGCCTACCTGAAGGTGTGATAATAATGGATGAGGATGATTTAGAATAAATGCCTTATCAGTTTTATAAGCTTTATGAAGGGATAGACGAAGAAGGGGATGTGTGGGATACAAGTGAAAAGATTGAGTAACTGGAACCAGTGCAAACAAACTCTTAACAAGACACTAAGGAGGAATTATTCTTTGGGCACAGAACAAGTTGCATACCCTTGGAAAAGATTTATGCAAGCTTAGGCATTGATAATGAAAATGATTTTATAAATAAGTTCAATTACATGGCATATGCGGATACAGATTCTGAATGGGAAGGATAATATCAAGAAACATGTTGAGAAATG